>NC_035108.1:231288661-231589838 GCF_002204515.2 Aedes aegypti | reverse complement strand
GGAATCTCGAGAAATCCTGATTTGAAGTTTTTGACTTAAAATTTCAATATAATTTATATACAAATTACACAATAGCGCCGGGAAAACCTAAAACATATCTCTCAAAAAGACGGCAAAACTATTCTTAACTACTATATAATTGTTATAGATGTTATATTTATAAATATTTTTAACTATCTTAACTAACCAGAGTGGTTTGAGTATGTTTTTATATGGCTTAAACCAGTAAATTTAGTTCAATCGACTGAAATCTAAAAAACTAAATTTCAATATAATGTTGATGTTATGTTCGATAAAACTAAAACTTTCAATGGTTAATATTATTTATTCAAAGCCTATTTTTCGACTTTCACACTAAGTACTATATGAACAGAAATTAGAGATAGTGCTACTATAGGCACATGTATTCCTAAAGTGACACAAGCGTTAATAAATACAAGCATATGAGTTTTCCTAGTTTTTATATTTTTCCCACAAAACCAAGATAAAAAGCTTTCAGATGATGTAAAAATAATAACGATAACGTTTTTTTTCGATTTTATACGAATATTTGTTCTTAGCTATGCGGCTATTGGGGAAGATCCAAATATGACGTCCATCGTTTTTCGGGATTTCTAGACCCCCCCCTCCCCCCTCTGTCACGCTTTTTCCAATACCTAATACATGCACTGTCACACTTTCGTAGACCCCCCCTCCCCTAAGTGATGGACGTCATTTTTGGATGACCCCTTGGTACATCGACCCTACATCGATTTGAAAAAGTAATCGAGAATTGTACATTCGGGGTAACAACATTTGGAGTTATAGTACATTTGAGTTGATGGCATCGCTAAAGCATATCTCCACTAAAGGAACAGTGTACCTCTTATTGGTGCAAGGATTTTCGCAAGAAAATTTTATATTATTTTATATTATTCGTAAATCTCCTTTATACTAAATGGCGTTATGCCTCCAAAGGACTTCATGCAAAACGGCTTTATGTCAAATGACCCAGACACATTAAATAAAAAAAAAAAACACCAAATTAATTTATTCGCATTTCCCCCATTGTACCTTACTAGAGTATTTCACATCAGAGTTATCAAAATTAGTGTGGTAGCAGGGTAGTGTGAGTAATGTTGGCGGATACCTATATGGATGAGCACACTTCCAATCTTAGCTAAAACAGTTTAAAAAGTTCATAAAAAAAACCTTATGTTTATCGTATAAACCACATTGCTATGACAGTGACCTGGTGTTTACGTCAATTCATTCACATAATCGTTCAAAAAACTCACTGATTGGACAAAAAAAAAAACGATGTATGCGTTGCAGATGACAAAATTGAGAAATTAATTAAAAAGTCTCCCCCAGTAAACTTTTTAATTTTAATCTTTAGTAAATGTACAGATTATTTGACCGACATTGTTAAAGTTTCAAGAATAAAGCTGGATTCACAAAATGCATTTTCCAGCAAAAATAGTGCCGGTAGTTACGTCGGCCATGCAAACATGGGCAGTACAGCGGCTCATGATCTTCGGTGATTATATATTAGGGTTTCCAACACTAGCCCTTCCATATGCACGGTTAATAATTTTCTGATTCCCGATGACTTCATGAGATCTTAGAAAATAAAAGCCAAATATATCAGTACACCCAATTCTGTTCTTGCACGGATTTATTCTACACGGCCGTACAAAAAAAGTTTCCATACATTTTTTTTGCACGGTTTTTGAAATTTTGAACTGGAACGGTACGCATCCCCCGCGCAAAAACAGAATCGGGTGTATATCATGTTATGTATAAGCAATCTGTTAACTGAATCTCGGTTTAAATTGAAAAACAGATTCGCACAGCCGAGATCGTGAAAACAAACTAAGTGTATATCGTAAAAATACTTTTACTGACATATCAACCAGTTACACTCACTATTCACTACATTTTAAAATTTAAATCATTCATTGTCTTTTGTTCTGGTCGCAAGGAAAGTTAAGAAATCAAAAGTCGTTATCGAAAAGTATGAAGCAAACAATATCCGATGAAATTCCATGAAAGATTATATGCAAGATAAGATAGGGAATCTATTGAGGAATCTATTTCGTAGGTTGACTAAGGTAATAAAATTTCATTGTAGCAGCCACAATTTTACAGTTCAGTTTTATTCTCAACGTGCCAAAAAGTTTTACGTTGTCTTTGCCTTGACCTCAAATTCAAATCGTGATAACCTCGCAAAATTTGAACGGAATTTCATTTTTTCTGCTGTTTCGGAAAGAAAATTTAATTTATTATAATTTATCGTAGAAACCCTTCTCCCTTCCCTTCTCCAAATTATGGACGTAATTTTGGAATGATCCCTTAGCTGTTATTCGTAATCTTGCGATCCTCTCAGATTTTAAGGCTCAAGAATCCATCATCCAATCATTGGCAATCCTCAAAAATTAAAAACCAGTTTTTTCGTTCAAAATGAATGCAAACCTCATGTAAATCAGTTGCAATGCAATGATAGATTTTCATGAAAATCGCTTCGATTTTGAGCAAAAAAACTGGTTTTGAAAATTTGTAAAACTAGATGGTGGATGTTTTCCTCTTAAACCAGACGAAATTTCGTTTAGAGATATCTATATGCACACAATACTTAACCGATTTTTATTGAGAATAGTAGATATGATCATTTAATTTACCTCTATCTAATTTTACATAATACATCATTGTTTTGTCTTGTTATTAACAAGACATTACATTATTCAAATCGTCTTTATTCATTTTCTATGCTTTAACGTAGGCTCGATTGCACCTGTATTATTTGCCTTAAATGCGAAAAGCTGATACAGCCTGAGGAAAAATATGAAACGTATGCTTAGATTGAACATGCCGCACCAACCTAATCGTGAATTGTTATGACTACCATCCTAAATTTGCCAAGAGAAAACACTACTAACGTTTCGGTAACAGTTTTGAACGAATCGCGTGTTGGGAAATTCAGACTACCTAATGGCTAGATATAAATGAGAGAAAGCGGCAAGCGGAAAAAGAGGTTATTCGGCAACAATGACTCAAGCGAGATAAACCGAAAATGGCGAAAACGCAGTGAATCTGCACAATAACAAAAAAACATCGACGCAGAGCCATAAAATTCGTTTTGTCTTATCTTTTTGATCTGATAAAAATACGAGTTCATGTAAATAACTTGTATGCATGCCCTTTGGTTTAAAAAAATAAAGTAAAAACCATTATGAAACTGAAATCACTTATGGTTAGGTGGAATTAAGATTGAACGTGTTGACCATTTATATTTCATCGTTTATAAATTTGTTGCTTAGATCAATGCATGGATTTCAAATTTATTCTTGACCCTGTTTTGACCGGCCTACGTTGACTTGGATCATTATATGTATAGTAGACAATGGTTGAATCATTTTATGTAGGTATAAGCAACGGTCATAGCTAGCTGGTAACGAGTGCCATACGCAGTAGACCATATATAGAAACTTATTTTTTGGAATCTCGTACCGAAGGCGTGAATTTCGGCAAACGCGCAACATCAGTGGGGGAGCAATACCAAAAGTATGAAGTAATCTTTTATTTATAATTTCTCTATGCCATACTCATAGCGGCTTGAAACTCCAACCGAGATGACACACCGCAAGTGTAGAGTAATAGGTAGACCGGAAAGGTCAATAAAATTTAAAATGATGGCTACCAGCTTACCTTCTCACTGGATTATCTCACTCAGCAAAACTCCAATTGTGTCATGAATAAATGACCTGCTTTCACACTATTTTTTTTATTTTATATTCTGGTTGCTATGGCAAAAACTGGAAACGCCCGACTTTTGCACTACTTTGGTATCCTTTACGTTGCAATGATCTGTGTTTTTCTTCACAGCCGTTATTTGATCTTTCTCGCAATAAAACACTTTTCTATTACAATTTTTTTATCACAATCGCAAGTGCAATATATTCAGGCACATTAATATACACTCACTTTCCAGCTCCAGAATATTGAATTCAATCAACGATTTTGTTTCATACAACTTCACTGAACAGAAACACCGGTAAATTCCAAGCAGATTTTTCCAGTTGCACAATCTACAATTCGAATTTGAGTTGTCACCACCAATTGGAACTATACCACTGATCTTCGGCCAGAATCCATTAACTTGTAATGGTCTTAGGAGTTCAACGAATATCCGGTAAGAGAAGCAACTTCCAAAATGTGTTAACTGTACAAAATTTCAGGACAGACTGAATAAAGCACAGTTTTTTGATTAACAATAGTTGCACTTCAGTCTTTAGCAGCACACGCCATAAGCATCAGAGTAAATTTTGCTCACGTTCGACTCTGAGTCATTCGAACATACAGTATGGAATTCAGTTAACCGGAACCAACCCACAGAGAGAAAGAGAGTGTAAAAGAGATAATTGAGAGTAAAAACTAGAGAGGAAGAGAATGCAAGCGGAAGAGAGTGGGATTGTTGAAAGGGAGAATAACCATGAATCATCGTTGCAAAAATTGTATGTTTGTTCATATGGTCCGACAATCCGTCTATGGTATAAGTAATGAATTTAAAAAAATAAAGAGCTAAAATCAAAAACATACATATTTTTTCAACAGTCTAATACCGGAATGATCAACTCAATGATAGCAAGTGGAAGACATTGTTGCAGTTATTAAATGTTACTAGAGAGATATGAATGAGCAATAACGTATTCCGAGTGTTGGTTTCTTCAAATACGAATAATTGGCAAAACATTTGGGACGATTGGAAAGTCTTGGTAAAATGATTATACCGCTGCGAACACTCCCATACGGTACGGCAGTAGATGACATCATGAATCTACATTTGGTGCAAATATTCTTTGGGATGGCGTGTGCTTATACCTTGTGCGTTGTGTGTAGCATTTTAATTATTACTAAGCACAACCACACTCAGTATATTGAATATCTTAAGGAATCATTGTGGCATTCGTTGTAATAGATCTACACAGGAAAAGTAAGCGCCAAAAAAAAGCGTGTATACCCCTTCACTACAAACTAATTAATTAAGGAACGGCACACCACATGTGACGTTGACCAATGACCATCTAGTTTAATTCGATGAATCAAATGATTAAGTTGAGGCTTGAGTTAATTGGGCCTGGAAACAAATGGACTGGATTTATTCAACAATAAAAAGTGTGCCAGGCAGAGTAGCATGTTCAATATCTACGCAGTTTTGTTTTTAAAATTATGACTCATTTGAATTTATCAAAAAATGAACAAAACTGGAGCTTACCTAAACATGAGCTGGTATACCAAGGCGTTTGTATTATTTCAGACGTGGGAATATGACGCCGGAAAGACGCCATTCATTGCTCCATTAACAGAAAAAATGTTCATTCCTGTTAACAATTCTAACTTCACATTAGATCGCCTATAGCTTATGATACTTACGGTAAACAGTTCAATTGCCATTGAAGTAAAATACAAACATTTATTTGACACAGTATACTACAAAAGTGGTAGAAAAAGACCTTTCATGAAATTTTTAAGTATTTCAAAACTTTCCTTTTCATGTTTTATAAAAGTATTGCTTTATTTAGTGAACTAGGAATCTATATAAATACAACTGGACTGGTGTTTGTATTTCACAAGCTAGCTTGGGAACGAGACAACTAGGTAATTTGCAAATTTTTTAATATTGCATTTGCTCAAGATTCCGACGAGTTTGCGTGAGATAAAAGTTTAGGATTATGGACGAAATTGAGATATCCACTGGAAAATCTGACAAATTGCTGAAAAAACTGAAATGTTATAATGTTTGGTGTAAATTACCACAAATGTGTTAACAGTGATCTAAAGTGTGGCGCTGATAAAAGAATTCCGTGCTAATCCAATGCCATTTCATTGTCATCTAGCTGCCCATAAATACATATCAGCCATACTAGCAAATAGTAAACATTGTAAAAAATTGACATCAAAGTATGAATCGTATTCTCACCGAGAACAACTTCAATAATAAAAAAAAAACTTTTAGAATTGAAATCTTTTGCAGGTAAGCTTAGGGCGTCTGTACCAGTGATAGAGGCAATAGTAACGGGTTGAGGAATAAAAATTCGCCAAAAAATAACGGATGGTCGTCTTTTATATCTGAATACGACATTCGAAAGCTATTCTATTCTATTTCACGTAAAAAATAATCTTAGAATGATAAAATCATTGAATCTTTCAAAAAAGCATTTCCTCCATTACAGGAACATGTTCCAGTAATAGTGGTATTTGCTAACGCCTGTTCCTATAATAGTGGTTTACATTGATTTCCCATTGAGACTCACTATTATAGGAACACCCCACTATTACTGGTGCAAAGGAGCAAAAAAGCTAAGGTTTTTAATTGTTTTCTACTATTTCCTTACTGATATCCAAGATTTTTTTATACACATTCTTATTATTTTAACAAGGGCCATGTTAGAAAAATACACACAAAAATTAAAATTGCCCATAACACGCTTAAAACCGCACTACCACTATTATTGGTACACACACTATCACTGGATCAGCCACCCTATATGTATTGCCTAATGGGGTCATGCACAAATTACGTCACGCTCCTAGGGGGGTCAAGCCAAGCGTGACAAGTCATAGAAAATTTTCGAAGGACTCATACAAAAAACGTTACAAAGGGGGGGGGGGTCGAAAAAGCCGAAATTTAGCGTGACATAATTTGTGTACCATCCCAATGGAGCAAAACAATATCATCAGATTCATCCGAGATTTAGAAGTATCTGCAACTTGAAAAATGAAGTATATCGTTCTTAACATTCTTAACATGGGACACAGAAAGTAGGAATGTGTCTCCAACTTACCGAAACAAATAGGGGTGATCGGGGTAATATGGGCCACCTAAGGAAAACGTCATGAAATGCATAGGACAACAGCAAAGCCTCTAATTTAAATTCAAGTAATTTGAAGAATAAAATGTTTTCTTCAATGTTATGTCGATAACTAATGTGGACTTCGTGGCCGTGTGGCGAGCGGCGTTAGTCGTTTAGGCGTATTGTGACACGATGTGTGGGTTCAATTCCCACACTGATTTCCATATGAAACAATGTAGAGAGGAAGTTTATTATCATTGCTTGAAATTATTAATTCTGATGGCTTATTTTTGATAGATACATAACACATAGTAAACAGACCATGTAATTCTAATATTAAATTGCCAAAAACCAAGTGTAGTTCAATCTATTTTATAGCAAAGTATTCCACTTGTGGGCACCAAGATGACTAAGCAATAAAATAATAGTCTAGTAGGCAATGCATAAAAATGCACATTAGAATGTTAAAAACACCGTTTTTTAAGGCTTAAATCTAGGTTGCTCATTTTTCCCCGCCTTTTCACTTTATAAACAATATTCTGTTTTTTTCAATAATTTTGTTTACAAACAAATCGAATATCGCTCATGAATTGTTCAGTATTATCAGAAGTTTCAATGAATCGGTAAAATTTACCAGAATCTATATAAATAAAAATGGAGTGGTGTTTGTATGTCACGAAATGGCTTGAGAACGGGACAACTGATTTGCACAATTCTTTCACTGTTGTCTTTTTGAAGGGTTCCGACGGAAAAGCTTAGGGAAGTTTTCGGAAAATTTGGTAAAACGGGAGAGTACTACAGTCGCCTCTCCACATCTCGATATCGAAGGGACCATCGAGATAGGGAGAGATCGAGACAATGAACGATTTTTTGATGAATACTAGATTGAAAAACACTCAGTTGCCAAGAAAGTAATACACAAACAGACGTCATTTTGCGCTCCTAATTTGTTTTGAATCCCAAAACTTTGGTCTAGTAACCTTCGATATTGGTCATATCGACATACGGAGAGAAAATTGAGAACGAAAAATCAACAGAAACACATCGAGATATGGGGATATCGAGATAAGGAGGATATCGAGATATGGAGAGTGAAAATGTATGCAGACTGAAGGGACTTATGAAATCATCGACATAGGGAGAGATATCGAGATGTAGAACATCGAGATGTGGAGAGTCGACTGTAATATGTCATTTTGTATGGGGGGTTCCATGACATTTTTCATCAGCCTACTTGATGGCAAGACGATCACTAGTAATAAGACAATTGTCTTATAGCCTTAATTGAAAACCTAAACAAATATAAACTATCCATGACAAAGGACAAATGTGTACATTTTTGAGAATATTTCGAGTATTGAAACGAATATTCTTACAGTTTTCATGGTAGTGGCTATTTGAAGCATCCTCTAATGATAATAGACATTAATATACTGTTTTAAGGTCAAACTAGGGGTGGATTGGCTAGGCAATACACAGTTCACCGGGATAGCTAGAAAACAATCATTCGTTGTTATCTCTGTTTGTTTTGATCCTTTTTTACTTTATTAGGGTGATTTTTGGCAAGTGCGACTAGTTCATCACCAGGGTCATTTTAAGTAAAACACCAAACAGAGATATTCATTAAATTGATGAAGATTCAATATTCATAATATAAATTGTTTGTTTTAACTTTTTGTTCCTAATTAACACTTTTTTAAAAGTGTTCCGTCTGTCAGGCGATAAAAAATAAAATAAATGTTTTTGCTTGGAACCCGACCAAAATTGTAGCACAATTATATTAAGATTTTTACAAATATAAAATTTTGTTTTATTTTTGTTAGAAGCACTTTGAATTGATGGAGGAAATTTTAACATAATTGTAACAAACTCAGTTATAATAACAAAAGCTGCAAAACGGTTTCAATTTAAAATATATTTATAACACAATTTGTTATTTTTTTTGAGAGCGATTGATTATAACAAATTTTGTTATAATTCAGTTATAGAGAGTAACAACATGAGTTATATTTTTGTTTGATTTGATGCATAATGAGTTACATTTTTGTTTAAATTATAACTTATTTTTGTTTGTCGAAATGTCAAAAGAGTTATACCACCATGCAACAATATGTTATACCCTTCATAGTGCTATGTTTGATGAAAAATCAGCCTAATCATAAAAACGCTTTTGGTGAACAATAAATGTGTAAAAGAATGAAGCTTTTGCGTGAAATTTGCGAATAATGCTATGTTGTTTCCTCTTACCAAATAATGCGGGGAAATTTGAAAATTCGGATTGCTTCGCGGAAATAACGCGCAGCAAGCAATCTCCGCATAGAAGAAACGGACCTCAGCAAGCACTGCAAATCCTTAGGAGAGAACATTCATTGACAAATGAAGCACACGATAGTTCAAATGCAGCAACTTCTGCTAGTGATCCACTGCTTGAATGTTGATTTTTTTCTATCTTTTGCTATCAGGTACCAGTTTCATATAACTATAGGACCAGCCTTGATGTCAGTAGATGGATGTGCCTTATCAGTTCATGATCGTCGAATTTGGAGTCTCGGTTCAGCAATCTGATCTGAAATCGTTCAAACGGAACCGATCGTTTAAGTGAATAAGCGACCTGGGCTTTGCTGGGTCGATATACGACTCAGAAAAGAATCCATTGATTGCATTCCCAATTCCGTTTTGTAATAATATAATGATTTTTGATTACCCTCCTACGCTCCTATTTTTAAATGATTTTTGTATCTTTCAAATTTTGGATCAGCGACTACATGCTTTTTGAACGGATCTCTTCAAACAAATGATCCTTTCTACTTTCTCTAGCCATAGTTATCATATAAAACGCGACACAATGCATTTGGTGAGATAGAAGAACGAGTCAATGTCAACATTTAGAACATAAACATAAATAGCACAACATTTGCAGGTGAAAACGATGAGTTGGGTGGAAAATTTTCCGATAGATTACCATGGATTTTCCAGGAATCAAAATTTTTCTTGCAACGCGTAATATCTATATGGAAAGAATCAATGACATTAAAAGAGTGACTTTTGAGATCAATTTGTTTGAAAAAAAAACAGGCTTTAAAAGTCTTTCATTCAATGCAGAGACAGGTAAGAATGTGCCTATGTGCAACACAATCGTGACCAAGTCTCTAAAAAGAGACCTTCTACGAGCCTAGTAATATTCTTAAATACAATTAGCTAGCTAATCCATCAAGGATTGAATAATTTACATCTCTTAAATCTCATCACAGTCTCGTCAAAAATTATATTTAATCTCGCAATAAGTACAATGCTTCGAAAAAAATGTATTACCATAAATTGAAAGCAAATATTTCAAAATAAAAATTCGTCAATCACATTACAAAAGAAGTACATTTTTTAACTTTAAAGTTCAATTCAATTTTCACATAAAATAAAAATTACTTTGTATAAAACTAATATTGGCATCAATCACGAGAATCAAGATATGTCCTTGGTAATGTCGATATACTATTTATTCGATTCTATTACCAACACTCATCAATTTCCGAAAACACCTTTTCTTATAACAACCCCACCTTCTTCTTCTTCTTCTTCTTCTTCTTTCTGGCGTTACGTCCCAACTGGGACGAAGCCTGCTTCTCAGGTTAGTGTTCTTGTGAGCACTTCCACAGTTATTAACTGAGAACTTTCTTTGCCGATTGACCATTTTTGCATGTGTATATCGTGTGGCAGGTACGATGATACTCTATGCCATGGGAATCGAGGAAATTTCCTTTACGAAAAGATCCTCGACCAGTGGGATTCGAACCCATGACCCTCAGCATGGTCATGCTGAATAGCTGCGCGTTTACCGCTACGGCTATCAACCCCACCTTACTGATACAAACACTCCAAAGTCGGAAAGTCTATGCGAATGGTTTGGGTTTCCTTTTTTTTTTGCTAAATAGACTTTGAAGCTACACAAGATTGTATAGATTGTCAGCAGAACAATGATCTTGGTGCCATCCAATTTTATTTCGCACAAATGGAGTACGAATATCAATGTGATACTTGAGCGTAGTTTGTCATAATTGTTAGCAATTTGTAGTTTGTAAAGCTTTTTGCACAGTGACTGTAAGCTAAACTCTTCAGAACGACTCATATTTGACTTCAAGTACATATACAATAAGATCGTCAAGTATTAGCAGTAAGGTTTTTTGTAAAAAAAAACTCCGAATGTCCTCGATAGTAAAGCCATTTAGATTATGCCGTACTGTGGAGCATCCAAATCCAAATAAAATTCTTTATTTGATTAGTATTAGTATTGCAGATGAGTCGAAAAGGACTTTTTTCGCTACAGTTGCTGAAATAAACACACAGAGAAAACAATTTTGATATAAAATATATTCTACATCATAATAACAAATTTTCTGTCTTATTTGTCGGCTTATAATAGACTTTCATTGTTTTAAATACTGCTGGTGATTTAGTTAAAAAAATATTTTTGAATTTGACAGCGTAGTATAACGCAGTTCAACAAAATAAATTGTTGATTTGATATATTTTTAACAAAAACAATAATATTTTTGCATTGAAATAACAACAACAATATTTTTGCATTAAAATAAAACTTCACTGCTATAAAACAAAGTCTACTTTTTGAATTTATAATATTTTTATTTGCAATAATAACATCCTTTTTGATCCCAGAGGGAACTGTCTTCATTTGTTTTCTATTTCGAAATTTTGTTTTCTATTTCTATTCATTTTGTTTCTATTTCGAAATGAAAAAAGATTATAGCTTTGAACACAGTTGCTCGTTGTCACTATCAATGCTAAAAATTTGTTGATTTGTACAAGCCGACTGCGATACAATTTGAATTATTCTATATCGCATCAACATCATGATGTCTACTCCATCACCAGTGCATTGATGGCTATAAATTTTGAATAACACTGATGGGTTAAGTTTAGTCTTATATTATGTAATTTATCCGTACGATATTTTTGACAGCGCTACAGACGAATGAAATCAATAAGATGGTCACTGAAAAACTTAACTACAGGGATAATTGCCACGTTATCACTCATTCAGCGGTGATTATGATCTAGAGTTGTCGCATCACTGCTGTTGGTTGTCAAATCAAAGTGACACTGCATAGCTAACAAGTCACTTCAACTGGCTTAATTTATTTACATTTTTCATAAATATGTTCTAAATGCTGTAAGTACCTGTACCACTTTACAAATGAGATGAAATAAGCAGCTTAATTTCCTTCTACTAAATTCAGCGTTTATGTTGTCTTGTGTGTAACTGCAATCATTGAAAACAAGTGAGTAAAATCAACATTCTAGAAAAAATGACCATAACTTACGAAGAATGGTTATGATTGTTGTTTCAGATTTTCAAAAAACGATTGATTTAACTTTTTTGATAAAAAATTCTCCATGTCGAGTGCGCATTGAATATTCAATAAATGTTTCCGCGTTGGAAATTTTCACTTTTACATCGGATAGAGCAAAAACCAAAAACAATTTCACATCAACAATTAAGATAATTGAAACAAACATCTTGCATTTGAAATAAAACTTGTTTTTGTTGTTTTAAAAATGTATCTGATTAAAAATGCTGTCCGTTAATTCAACAATGTTTCTGTTTTGTTTCGATAACAATCATTGTTGTTACAATCCAATTTATTTAACTATTAGTAATTATGAGTGCTTGTTGAAAATAACAAGAATAATCATTGTTTTGAACCACTCTTGATTCTCTGCGTGAAGAAAAGTAGGCCGTTAAAAGATCAATATGCAAAGTGATAGCAAAAATAATTTTGCTGTACCTAATTTTGAGCACACGAGAAAATAGTTCAATTTGAACTGCGCCTACAATGCGGAAAAAGTTCCACATGATGAACAATGCACCAAGAGAAAGCTTTGAAACAAAAATATAACCATGCATTCCATAAACCCTCTAAAAAGCCTGATAAGAATTAGCATAAAGAAACATGCAACATAACGTTCAGAAAAAAGTCATGATCAAACGCTTCAAACAAACTTGAATGATTTTCGTCATGTCTACCAGCGCTGATCCAGTTGAATGGCCTTCCAATTTTTTGCTTCCTTACATCATATTGGTCATTCGCAGAAGCAAGTGAGCAGCCGAGTGTGGCTAACTCAATATCCAATTACCATTAATACGAACCGGTATCGTTTCATCATTAGATTTGTTTTCTTGCATCTTACTATACGATAGACTGCCAATGAGTACTCAATATGTGGCACTTTTATCGGATATTAGTTAATTCTCAGTAGAAGCTTTGTGTTGGCGGGATATTTAGCACAGTAGTATATTGTTGATTCATATACCGTGACCGCCCCTTATTCTGCGCAGTTCCTAATTTTGCGCACTTTCATCAAATATATATCGGAGATATATCGAGAAGTAGAACATTGTGATGTGGAGAGTCGACTGTAGATGTCCCTTCACACTAAGAAATTCTTTTACCTAAATTTTAAGTTAGAAGAACTCAATTTTGCGTGAAATCAACCCAAAATTGAATATATTTTTCTAATAGAATTAAAGGCAAACTACCTAGTGAGGACCTTGAAAATTTAGCCAAAATTAAGTAATTGGGTTCAACTAAGGAACTGCGTTGAAGTAACCCAAAATTAAGCTGTATCACGTCTCCGTGTAGGGACACAATATTCTTCGTATTTAGTAATTAATGATTTTGACTTACTTTGTATGAGAGTACGACAATTAGCACAGGATTTGTTTAGGTTTAAAATTAGTGCATTTATCCTACCATGAATTAAATTATGAAAAAAAAAACACTTTACTTATTAAAGCTTTTCTAAATCATGCTGAGATGATCATTCAATTATATTCAGAGCATCACTGCTTTTATGCAGTAGAACATAGTAGCCTGGATTATTTTGCTGAGCAGTTGCTGGATCATATGTTGCAGCTCATGGTGGGAGGAATAGATTAAAGTTACCCAGGCAACAATGTTCAACTGCAGAAAGGTCATCTCAGCATGGTTTAGACTTTGAAATCAATAATAATTGATTATCCAGAGGTTCAATCAAAATGTGATCTTCGGAAAAGTTGTAGCTGACCTTTCCCATAGAAATTTACATATACACATTCAATGGCGTGTGTTTCTTCACTTCAAAATATGGTAGGATGTTTTTTTTTTAATTGACACAGTTTAAGCATAAGGAAGCCAAAGCGTGCATCAGTCTAGTATAAAATCTTTGCAAAAAGATGTTTTTTTCGCTCTTAGGGTATGTTCATAAACTTCATAATTTCCTTGACACCTACTTACCCCCTTGTAACGCATTTAGTATAAGTATTTTTAAAATTTTGTATTAATCGTAACATTTTTAGGACACCCACCTAACTCCACCAGCATTATGAAATTTGTGAATGGGCCCTTATGAGCACTTCCAAGTTATTAACTGAGAACTTTCTTTGATAATTGACCACTATATATATGGTGTGACAAGCAAAAAGATACAATATGCCCTGGGAAGTCGACTTAGATGACTAGTTTGAAAAAAATGGCTTTAGTGACTTTTTGTTGCAAATAGTGACCAGGCCAAAATTAGTGACCAAGTCACTAAAAAGTGACTCACTACCAGCCCTGCTTACTGATAAACTACAAGAAGAAAAAATAGAAATTTAATCCTTAATAAGAAAATTTTTACTAGCCACATGTGGTTGGAAAACCAATAATGTTTCAGTTTATCATTTTTAACTTCACAGCAAATTAATTCTAAAATTTTGTTATTTTAGTTTAAACTTATAAGTGACACAGAAAAAAAAATCTGCCACTTCTTGACACCGAAAATATAAAAATAAGATTACGCGTTATCAACTTTTCGCGGAGTTAACAATCTTTCGTTGAATTATGCAATAATGATCACAGAATTTCATGAATATCTCTCCTGTCACAAGGTTATGAATGGCCTCAGGATTCAAACAATAATTGTTGCAATTTCGTTGCAAATCAATCAACTTTCCATTGAGAAGTTGATCAACATAATGGCATACTTTTTCTATCATAAGAAAAAAATCTGAAAAGTACTACTTTGCAGCACTCTTTTCGGTACTGAAAAGTAGCACTTTTCAGAACTGTTTTGGCAGGCGTCAATCGGATATCTCAATCTCTTCATGCTATTGCATATTGTATATCCGTTGTATGACTTGGTTCCGATACTGGCTGGCGATTCTAATTTGGGATCAGATCGTGCAGCATTTTTTAGTCAGCTACTGTTTCTGCTGTCTTACCGTTATTTCCTCCAATAGGGAATATCGATCTGTATGATACCGATGGGCGCAAGAAAACTTGTGACATTCTACGGTACTACTGTATCCCAGTCTACGTGATTGAAAATGCTGAATTGATACTACGCATGGATGTATGTCCATGTGGGTTTTCTTGAAATGTTTGTTTGTGCTGTTAGAATTCATCCAGCATTTTTAGAAATAGCAAATAAATGTTGTATGGATCTCGTTCTAAACTCATTTTTTACAGCGCTCGTTGTATTTATCCAACTCGGCGAGCTTTGTCGAATAAATGTACAACTTGTGCTTAAAAACCATCATTTTGCAACTTGTTGCATAAATAAATATTTAAATATTCACTAAAATTAACTTGCTATTTTCACTTTTCCCACTTTTTACCTTAATTTTAATTATAATTAATTTTGATTGCCTTGATTACTTTGAAACGTCACAAAGTGTACCCCGTTTGAAGGCGGAGTTTAAAAAAGTTCAAAATTAAAAAAAAACAGAAAGCTCTCTTTTTTGTAGATGTTGATGGAACAATCATCTCAATTGCATCTCACTGATGTCATATCAGCTGCCAATATTTACACTTGACCATCAATTTGATGTATAGTTGTGCAATTGAAATCCTAATTACTGGAAATTCATGAAAAGGAAAAAAATGCTCTTTCAATAAATCATTGCTTTTTAATTTATTTCCATTACGTTCATTGTACATTGCTGCATAACCTTGATACCCACATAGATTATATATTAACTGAGAAATCAGGCGCGCGAGATTCGTAGGCGTTTTGAGTCTCAAGGGTGCTGGCAGTTAAAGCGAGCGAATTCTGAAACGACCCAGACAGAAGAAAGTGAACAACTTTGCAGCAAGCTAGGTGGGTTGAACAAGTTAACGGGCGTTCGGTTGCATTTCGGATTGCAACGTGCAATGCAACATTTGCAACATTGAGCATGCCAACTGCTTGCTCGGTAAACATCGGAACTTAAAAAGTCAAACTGTTTTTTAGCCTTAATCTGCATTTAATGTAGTCAGTAAATCCAACTAAATGTTGACATTAATTAACAGTAAAATTGAGAAATATGAAAGGAAAAGAGGAAAGTTTTTCGATTCTTCTCAATACAATACTTTTCTTTCTAATTTTCGTCAACTTTTACAGTGTTATTGGCGATTATTTCGGCTTAGGATGTAATGTAGAAACACCGCATAAAAATGCAACAAAACAAGGATTCAAGCAAGCAAGCAATTCACGAAAACAGTAATTATCGTCGAAGTTTTGATTGTATATTTTTAGCAAAGTTTTTACATCCAATTGCAGCATTGAAATTAATTTTCATCATTTTGAAACATAACAACCAGTTGATCATCTCACTTATTTTTGATTTTTGAACCACCATATTTGCTTCGTATAAGGCAAGAAGACTGCACAATAGGGCGATTCATAATTTAAAATTGCGTTCTGAGAATTTTTCAGCTTGGTTGGTGATTTAAAGGTGGCCCAAAGACATTGTAGGTTTATATGCAAATCACTTTGCAGAAATTTTGAAGAATGTTCCAAACGCGTTAGTAATGTGGAATGTTAGTACAAACTAATCATCCCAAAGTGAAAACTAATTCTTAACTTTATTGAAGAATGTTGTTGAAAAAACAAATCTCTTTTGAGAAATTTTTTTGAGATTTTTGTAGATGTAGTGTAATAATCCCATATGAATATCTCTTCTCCTATCCGTCGGATTTGCTCTCTTCAGCAAATTTCTTTATTATGGATTGAAGTATAAGTTTTCACTATGGGATGATAAGTTTGTACTTACATTCCAGTACTAATGTGGTTGGAACAATTGTCAAAATTTCTCTATAGTAATTTCCATACAAATCTACATCATCTTTGGGCCTT
This sequence comes from Aedes aegypti, assembly GCF_002204515.2. Taxonomy (NCBI): domain Eukaryota; kingdom Metazoa; phylum Arthropoda; class Insecta; order Diptera; family Culicidae; genus Aedes; species Aedes aegypti. Next base: position 231,572,856 of record NC_035108.1, on the reverse strand, counting down.
GAAGGTGGCCCTAGACCACCTAGAAAGCTGAAAATTTCGCAGAACAATACTTTTATAGTTAGGATGGTAAGGAAAACATGGAAGATTTGATTTTCAAACATTTTAAAATTTTGATCCGCCCTACTGCACAAGCGTTGTCAAATTATGGGTTTTTGATATTTAATATGGATAATCCTTATATTGTGCATTGGACACACAGATGAGTCATGTTTTAAAATAGTATACTTATTTTATTCATGTAGGAAAGTATAAGCCCAGGTAGCGTACAAGTGTACTTGTGTTGGGGACTGCTATGTCTCCAAATTTGGGACATCAAAACTATAGAACAGTCTACCCATGTTCGCTAGATGGAAGGAAACGTGTAAATAAATAAAATTTTAAAATAGATCCTTGAAAAAAATTTGGTTTAAATTTGATGTGTGTTGGAATGTAATAGAGCACACAAGGTGTATTGAAACATTGAAAATGACATGACATGACGATTACATGATTTTTTGGAATACGTACGGAAAAATCCGTCGGGATAAGTTAAGCTCTTAATTTTGCACAACTTTTTCTTGGCATTACGTCCCAACTGGGTCAGAGCCTGCTACTCAGCTGAGTATTCTAAGATCACTTTTACAGTTATTAACTGATTATTTTTATTGTCGAAGTTATCATTTTCTCATTCGTATATAATTTGGAAGCCAAAAGAATTCAAATAAGTTTCCTTTACGAAAAAAATCTGGATCGACCGGGAATCGAACCCAGATATCTTTAACATGACTTTACTTTTTAGCCGCGGAAATTATCACTAGGGTAAGGAAGGTCTTTTTGATGTACACAAAGTTAAGCTATCTGTACACGCTTTGCCAAATGTGGCTTAGCATACTTCATTAGAGTAACATCGGTTTCAATTCAGACACAATATTTGCTATGTCGAACATTTATTTGTCTCTTTAACAATCCAATCGACAAAATTTCTATCGTGTACTGATAGCTTTAGGAGCATAGTACACAATTCGAATATCTTTTTTCAAACTACAAAAAACTCTACTCTACTGCTGCCAAAACTCAAATTTATCAATAACTTACACAAATCTCTAATACTAATAGGGCAGTACAGTCTTCAATACTAAATATTCAAAGATGTTCCGTTTTAAGGTGTAACAAGAGATTGGTGAAAAAAATATATTCAGATTTATACCAAAAAGCCATCATGTCATGCAGAGGCTCTTTTGGAGCTGTGGGAGGCATATTCAAACCAACAGATTCGCCATATGGTGCACGTTGGTGGTGACGTTGCGCTGTGGCACATATTATGAACTACAAGACATCGCCTTCAAAAAGCGAAAAAAAAAAATCACACAATCACAAAATGCACGCAAGTCATCCATGACACGCCTTTCACAGAAAACCGAATTAAAAATGCAGTGTACCATCACCGTCTTTTCAAACTTTTACCAATCGACAAACGAAGACCTCCTCTATTCGGTGTTCTCGCGTTGGCCGCTGATTTAGATTGCGCTCAGCGGAGGGGAAAATAATAATTGTATCAGAAAACGGTTGCAGTTATAATGAAAGCAAAATCATTCGAAAGTTTAACGAGTATATAAGCAAGAAAGGTGAAAAAGAAAGAAAAAAAAAATAGGAGAAAGCCAAATAGGTAGATCACCATATTGTAGCGTTTCGATTCACCGAATTAAAAACTAACCACACTAATGCTCCTATGCACAAAAAGCTGGGCGTACCGTTCACCGTGAACACTTGATTCTGCAATCAAGTGACTCGGTTTGGTGCATTCCATTCGTGGGAATTGGAATTTTCATCCGAAAAAATAAACTTAAAGAACAACCACCAGGCAACATGCGGTCTTTTGAGCCGCATGAAAGCAGCTAGCGTGAAAATTTGCAGGTTTAGATTTGATGCGCATTCGGGCATAACGTAGAAAAAAGTTCCAAAAACAAACTCCACGTTTGCCCTAACTTCAATAATGCTTTGAGGCGTCTTGCTCTGATTGTCTAAAAAGAAGTGATCAGGGTCGCGCGATGTCAAATCGACAAAATTTTCCATGTCGTTTTTAAACTTGTTAATATAAATCAGAATTCAATAAAAAACGTTTTCACTACCACGTCTTCACTAATCACGTGGCAAGTGGGTAACTGGGATAAGTGAAAATAATATATGAATTTACTTTCCAAACTCATGCGAAAATCTTTGAGCCCATTCAGATGATTACGACAGATATTTTTAAACCATTATTGCATAATAGTGCAAAAGCTTTTTTACCTGTCAATTAAGACTTCGTTATTAATAATTTATTAGTTGATGGTGTGCAATCTTGTTTTGATAGTTTTGGTGGTAGAATGTTTCGGTGAATAATTTTCTTACCCACAAAAATAATTTATATTTGAAACTACAGTCAACTCTCCCTAACTCGATATTGAAGGGACCATCGAGTTAGCGAGGTATCGAGATACAAAACACATTTTTTTAAATTTTTCATTATTTTGACAAAATACATTCAGAACAGTAATTTCAACGAGAAAAAAAAGTAAAATTTAACACTTTTACCTTTTTGATGCATTTTGAACAGCCTGCAATCATATACATTTTTATCACTCTCAAATCGGTTGTAAACTTCTATATTACTATTAGTATAATTATAATATACATATTTGTGCATTCTGTTAACATTTGGAGGATATTTGAAACTACTCATGAAAATATCGAGTTAAAGAGGTAAACTTGCTTGGAAAACTGAATCAAATAACATCCAGTTAGAGAGTTATCGACTTACAGAGGGATCAAAGTATGGTAAATTGAAGGGACCGCGCATTTCATCGAGTTAGGGGAAATATCGAGATACAGAATGTCGAGTAAGGGAGAGTTGACTGTAGTTATCCCGAAATGGGAGGGAGAAACCGATACTAAATTTATGTACGGCTCACTTTGCCGCGATTCTTATGTCACGAAATGTCACTGTGAGCCGGGATTCTAAACAATACACAAACATTATAAAAACGCGTAACTGATCAAAAATATTTTTGCATTTCATCTAAGGCGACACAAATCGAAAAAGAATCAATTCAAATGTATTGCTACGATAATACCTTTTATTCTGAATGGAAACAAAGCATTGAAATACACATCTATTTACATTTTCCATTTAAAATGAAAACATATTGCATGGAAAACTATGGCTCTTTCTTTTTTATGTTTGTCCAGAAAGATCAAAGGTACACAACAAAAGAAAATTCTCGAAAACTTATTCAAATAGTCTCAAGTCAGAAAAGTGAACAAACTTACTTTATCGATCCTACGTGTTTCGCAGACGAAATTCCACACTTTCCGCTCTTACCCAACTAGATTTTTCATTTTTATGACGTTTAATTCCGGAATTACAAAACGGCGTAAGTAAGATTTTCAACTTTCGCAAACCAACCGCTACTTTCACCGCTCCGTTGTATGGAGAGACAAAGTGACTTAACCACGAATCAAAACAAAACACTACTTGAGCCGATTTTACACTGGTAGAAAAACGTCAAAAGTAACTGAATGAAACGGCTTATCATTTTGTTATAATTATTTTCGCGGGAAATAATAGAAACTACCTAGTGTTTGAACGTGAGCTGAATGTATGCAAAATTTGAGCGATATACACGGCGAAAAAATGTTAAAAAGGTGATTCATTTTAAAAAAATAGAAGACAGGTTGTGATTCTTCCTAATTAGTTTTCACAAAACTGTATGAAAGTAATTTACGTCGATTTGAAAAAGCAATCGAGAATTAGCGATTTTCATCAAGCCTGCCTTGATTGTCATTGGAAAACTGGAATTATCATGCAATTTGAAAAAAAACTTTGTTTCATATCGTGGATCATTTGACCACTTTAACGAGAAATGAATGTGATTGGCCAATTTAGGAACCGAAGTTAAAATGTGGCCGAAACTGGTTCTGGTGGCCTATATTGACCTACATGATTTTCAATACAAAAATGAAGTGCTCAGTTCCGATATTTTTCATACATAATATGGATTGAAAGCTTGAATCGTATCGTCTAGCAGACGTAGAGGAGGCAATCAGTTTACTCTGAAAAGTCGTGATTTTCATGCGGTCGTACGTGTTAGCAGTTCGGCACATGAAGAATTAAGTGAACGGAAATATAGTTCCTATACAATTTTATGCGGTGTGTCTTACCTGATTTGTCTTCGAATGTAGAAGAATGAAGCAGTCTTCTAAGATCATCTTTCTACTCTGAGATTTAAACAAGCATGCTTTGAATAAATCTCAATTAGCAGGATCGTTTTGAATCCTGATTTTATCCGATCTCAGTGAGTGGGATTTGTTCTGGGATTCAATCCCAGGATGGAAACTTCATGTATGAGTTGTCATTCTCTTTCAACAGAAAGGTGTGTGAAAAATTTGTTTTGTCGTCTTTTATATAACTAAATTTGTTTCATTATTTTGATCTACTCGTGAATAGCTTATTTAACCCTCTAATACCTTTAGACGGGATATACTTTGGAATTTAGTATATTTTTTCGTAGCTCGGAAATCAAAATGATTTTATTTTTGGCTTAAACCTTGACTCATAACACGCATATAAGAAAAGTTTTTTATTACTTTTGAAACTTTTTTGTATTTTTTAAAATTGTATGAAAAATTGTATTCTTATATAATCTTCAAATGCCTGGGGGTTATTTAACGTGTAATATTGCTGTGTGCATTTGAAAAAACAAATGCGGGAACAACAAATGCGGTAACATTTTTTCACAAGGAAGGCGAAGTCAAAGATAGCTTTTCTTTGCTAGGTTGGCGGTGATATGGATCACGGTTGCTAGGTGTCCTTTGATAAGTTTGTGTTACCGCATTTGGAATGCATTTGAACAAGAACAGCAATATAAAAAATCTGACCTTTTATATTTTTTTCTACTATCAACCTATAACAGAAGAAGAGCTTGATGGTATTAAAATAATTCCAAACCTGTTTTTCCATTAATTATTACGCGTTGCAAGAAAAATTTTGATTCCAGGAAAATTCAGAGCTGTTCTGCCGTTCTACGCATATTTGTCCCGCGGTCCATAAGGTTTACATAGAACATGGGACAAGTAGGCGTAGAAGGGCAGTGTTGGTCCCTATATTTTCCATCAAAATCATCAAAGTCACCGTTGACTAAGGAATGAAATAATTTTATCTATGCTATATCAACTGTCACGATAAAGCTGATGACTTCAACGGGCTCCGCCCAAACCTTGATGAAAAACTCCACTCAATTGACCGAGTTAGTAATCCCTATGTGTGGGAGGCTGATGGGTATCATCCAGACGATAATCACACACATGGACATCTGCAGTAACTGGGAAACTTAGAATACCGCGTACCCGCGTAGCATATAAGATTCGACACATTGATTCCAACATGGCACTTCTGCATTTTCTCCTACGTTAACAAGAATGTAAATATGGTAATAACAAAGGAATTCGACCAGTTTTAATCCCACAAACTACGGGAAACTGTGAAGACCGCCTTATTTCAAACCCACGGTCGAGCCATATGTAACAACGCACTTCAGCTATCGTTATGTTGCAAATCTATCATGTCAACGAATTAAAACATGTTCATGTGCAATGCTTACTGTGGTTCATTTGCACCTTGCGGAGATTGCTCTCTGCGCGTTATTTCCGCGAGGCAATCCAAATTTTTAAATTTCCCCGCAATACACGGAAAACAAAAATATTTCAACAAAAAATATTTAAAATTCATTATTTTTAAAAATACCGTAAAAACTTGAATTTTTATTATTGCCAAAAATCAGTTGCTAGAAGAGGCTTCAAGAAAAAATGAAAAAGAATAGGGATATTCAAAAATAAAAATTATAAAAATCAAAAACCAAAATTCATAAATTTGCGAATAAAAATAAATCATTGTCCAAAACGTGTTTGAAACGATTTTAGATAATTAAAAATGATATTTAGATCGAAAATAAAAATTTGGGTATTAGAGGGTTAATTATGATTTTGTTATCAATAGCTAAATAATAACATATTTTGTTATTTGCTGTTGCCTTTATTTTTGTTATTTTTTTGTTACTAGTGGTCCCGACAAACTTCGTCTTGCCATCAAGTAGGCTGTTAATAAACGCTATGGGGCTTTGCACAAAAATCATTCAATCTCTTTCACTCATTCGTAAAATTAGTAAACAACAAGGCCAGTAAACGTCAAAGTCTTGTACAAAATCAAAACAGTGCAGAGCCCCATGGATCGTCCCCACGGTGTACTACATTAAGAAGGTGATATATTCCGAAAACTGATAGCTTCTTGATGACGTCATTCCTATCCACTTCGAACACAAAATGACAATTCCGTCCATTCTCGTTTTTCCGACTTTCCCGGTGAATATATTGGGATTTTTATACACACAAACACGTCGGAACCCTTGACGAACAAAATGGAGAAATAGGGTAACGGTCGTATTTTGGACCTCCTAAGGAAGTGATTTTAGTTTTTTGTCCCAATTAATTAATTGCACAGCGTAACCAAGTCAAAAAATATGCCAAAATGTAGAGAAAAACTTCCCTTACGAGATAAAAATGCCCCTACGATCATGTAAGATTCAAAAAATGTCGAAAATAATTGAATTTTGAAGCACTGTTTTTCATTATTTTGGACACACCAATACATTTTGGACCCTCAAAGTATATATTTTGGACCCCCGGCATTTTTTATTGTTTGGCGACAAAGTCCACGACACTGGTTGTATAATATGCTTGCCCATAGTCTAATTCTACGCTTTTAGTGCAGAAATTTGAAAAACGTTTTTGTTTACATTTGAAAAATTTCTGACGGCTTCAATTTTTGTGTGTAACGTGTTGTAACGGTTGCATGGATGAACCGATTAAATTAAATTAATTTCAGATAAAATAAACACATTTTCTATGTACAAACGGTTGATGCAAGTGCGGAATAGTCATATCTTTCCAAATGGCATGCGAATTGAGTTGGTCTTTCGATTTAAACTGGGAAATTTGCAGGCAAATGGCCCAGGGGGTCCAAAATATATTGGTTACCCTAATCATTCAGATCCGTTGACCCGTTCGTAAGCCATTTCGTGACATACAAACACCATTCCATTTTTATTTATATAGAATAGATAGATTTTGTTATTACGATGGCAAAATATGATATTATTTAGTTTTTATGCCATACAAACTTAGTTATTATTTTTGTTATTTTAACTCTTATTTCAAACAAATTTTGCTATTCAAACATTCTATTTTAATGGTAAATTTTGTTGTTTTGTTTACTATTCTCCTCTACCCGGGAAGGCACCAAAGCATATAAATAATTATCAGAAGCTATTCTAGATTATGAAAAAAACAAAGAATTCCCCCAAAGCACAATTCTTATTATTATTATTCGCACATTTTCGATAATACGCTATTTGTGTAAAAATATTATTTTAAGAAAATATTATAGTTTGACCATCATATCCATGTAGAAAATTAAATGAGCGCAATTGATCAATGCGCTATATCAGAGTTCTTAACGGTATGTTGTATAATGCATTAGTCTTCAACTTGTTAAAATAATTGTTTCCGTTCATGAAAATATTTATCAAATTAATTTGTAACTTGAGTAAAAACAAGAAACAATAAATACGGTATCCAATAGCCTATTTAAATTACTATTCCATACGGTGTTAATTTATGATCATTCAAAATAATATGCAGCTCTTACGTTTGCACACCCATCTACAAGAATGATTTGTTTAACATAATCTGAGTAATTTTTAACACTAGCTTTTTTATTGTTTGTGCTTGACAACTCGTGTCTTCGCCGAAATTTGTTTTGCAACGAATGGTTGCAGATCAATCATCTTGTATCTGTGAACTCTATCCATGTACAAAGATTCATTGACCGTTCAGCCATCAGTTCAGCTCAACATGGCACACGTCAAAGTAAAAGGTGAATTTCTCTTACAGCTCTGTTTCAAGCCGGGTTATGTGTTTCATTTTTGGTCCAATAAATGCCCAATAATTGAGCTTACGGAATTGAGCGTTAAGAGAAAAATGAATTTCAAATGACACATATTATTGAATCAATTGCAAAGGATGAGTGAACGGCAAATTAAAAATTAAAATCGTTGGATGAAAGTTTTGAAGAAACTATACTTAGGGGAATTAGAGACATAGTGTACACCTAACATTTTGAAATTTTTCAACCTTCATTTCGCTTAAAATTTTATTTGACTTGTGGACACTTAATTTGTATAATTGTTCTTGGATGTCATTCGGTCCCATAATACAATGTCAACGGGCATACAAGGGAACAACGAACTAAATACGTTGTTTAGTTTTGTAATCAGCATCGTAACAAACATATTTTTTTAATGTTTTGAGATATTGCTGGAATTTTACCTTAGTGTTTTCGCATGCTTTTTTTTAATTTTAGTGTTAATTGCTTTTTGCATTTTATTTGAGTATATTGAGCACAGTTTTTTTTTAATTGAAGTTTGTTACTCGCAACATTTGATCACAAGTGCTGATACCCCCTGAAAAATAAGTGGCATATCGAGCACCCTCCCTTTTTATTATTTTTCCGTAGCAATAGGGGTAAAACAAAACATATAAATTCAGGAAAATTCTAGATGTTAATTGCTGAACGTCAGTATTTTCGTTAAATAAGAGGATTGTTTGTTTGCAAAAAAAAAAGAAACAAATTTCAGTCAATATGATCAACAAAATACCTTAATTATTATTCAAATCCAAATCTGTTCAACAAACAGTGGTCAGATAGAGAATAAATCACAATTATACTATTTGTATATTGAAGCAGCGTTGCCGGATGAGGGCGAGCTCGATAGGGCCCCTCTTAAGGATTGCTGGAGGACAGTCAAAGCAGCCATTAACGACGCTGCCGAAAGCATTGTCGGATATGTGGAACGGAGCGCAAGAAACGATTGGTTCGACGAAGAGTGCCAGGAGGTTTTAGAGGAGAAGAATCCAGTGCGCATCGTACCTTCGTGCTGTGCGTACACGAATTCTCTCTGCTCTTGGAAGTTTTCTTAAAAACTACCTAAAGCAATAAAACAGTACTTTTCAGTGCTACTCAAACAGTACTTTTCAGTGCTAAAATTAAAAACGGTACTTTTCAGTGCTACTTAAACAGTACTTTTCAGTACTATTTTTTCTACTATTGATCCCTTTACGATCCTTGTTTGGACCCGTGCCTTCGATTTTTCGTTGGACCCGTTGGCGAAAGCTAGCGGTGGTAATCGTTCTTGGACACCGTCTAGGGAAAAAACCTCTCGAAGGTCACGTCTTTCTCGTTTATTAACTAAACATGGTATCAACAACTAACAAAAGGAAGGGTGAATCTCTGAATTCACTACTTCCTTCCAAAAAAGTGGGTTTTAAAACTGTCACTACACGTGGCAAGAATGGAAGAAAGGACGCTTCCCCGGAATGCGAAGTTTCTTCCAAGGGTGAAATGAATAATTGTATTGAAATGAGCAATCAGTTCGATGCTCTAGACAAATTTTCCGAACACCAAATCGAAGCAGCCTATAGCCCAGGCTCTTTGATTCAAGTGAGGAAGCAAAGAGTGCCGCCTATCGTGGTCAGTTGTTCCGAATTTGGGGGATTTAGGCAGGAGATCTTGAACTCCATTAGGGGAATCAAGGTTTCCTTCCAAATCGCAAAGAAAGGAGACTGTCGCGTTTTGCCGGAAACTCTTAAAGATCGCGAACTTCTTCTCAGATATCTTGAAGAGAAGAAGCACAAATTTTTTACTTATGACGACAAAACTGAACGTTTGTTCAAAGTCGTCTTGAAAGGTCTCTCAAGTGACTATAAGTCACCTGAAGAGATCAAAAATGGAATAAATGATTTACTTGGATTTTCCCCAGTCCAAATAATCATTATGAAAAAGAGAACCCAATCTGGCATTGTTCGGAAAGGGCTTTCTCAAGAATATTATTTAGTTCACTTCAACAAAAAAGAACTAAATAATATTAAAGCTTTAGAAAAAGCTAAACTTATGTTCGATGTCCGTGTGACGTGGGAACATTTCCAGAAACTTGGAGGAAATTACCAGAACCCCACTCAGTGCCGTCGGTGCCAAAAGTGGGGTCATGGTACAAAAAATTGTCGCATGGATGCTAAATGCATGATTTGCGGAGGTTCTTCTCACGCTAAGGACGACTGTCCTGTGAAAGAAGATACCAGAAAATTTCAATGCGCCAATTGCAAGGGCCCTCACAAAGCTAACTTTTGGGAATGCATTTCACGCAAAAGAGTCGTTGAGGCTCGTGCCAAGCAGATGAAGGATAATATCCGTTACGATAACGGTCGTTTCCGGAATTTGCCTGGTAGAGTATCGAACAATGCTCATTTTTCAGTTAACGATCGCTTGATTAGGAATCATACCCACCAGGAAGATCATAATCATGCTCATTCACAAACAAATTTTAATCCGTCGGGTAGCCGTTCGAATCTTTCAATTTCGAATGTATCTACCCACGGTAAATCCTTTGCCGATATCGTAGCAGGTAATTTGAACTCTTCCCCTGTTCGTTCCATGAGTACCCATTCTACTTGTTTCAAATCAAATGGAAAAAACCCTACCGCCACAGGTAACTCCTACCCCGCTTCTTCGTCTACCGAAAATTCCAATGGGAAATCATCAGATGATATGTCTGCATCTGATTTTAATTTTCTAACTGAACAATTGAATCTAATGATTGATGCAATGTTCAAAGCCACCACTATGACTGAAGCAGTCCAAGTAGGTGTAAAATTTACAAATAAAATTGTTATTGGATTACGTTTTTCTAATGGATCCAAATAATAATTTAAATATTTTAAATTGGAATGCTCGTTCTCTGAATGGTAAAGAGGACGAGCTGTTTAATTTTCTTACAGCTAATAACGTGCATATAGCAGTTATTACCGAAACTTATTTAAAACCTGGATCCAAATTTAAAAAAGATCCTAACTTTTTTGTTTATCGTAATGATCGACTTGATGGGGCATGTGGGGGAGTTGCAATCATCATTCATAGGCGTATAAAACATCAACTGTTTTCGTCATTTGAAACTAAAGTTTTTGAAACTTTAGGTGTTTCTGTTGAAACACAGTTTGGTAAATATACTTTCATAGCTGCCTATTTGCCTTTTCAATGCTCTGGACAGCAAGTTAATTGGCTTCAAACTGACTTGCGAAAATTAACTCGCAATAAGTCAAAATTTTTTGTCATTGGTGACTTTAATACCAAACATCGGTCATGGAATAATTCTCAAAGTAATTCCAACGGCAGAATTTTATTTGATGAGTGCTCTTCAGGATATTTCTCAATTCAATACCCTGATAGCCCTACATGTTTTTCCTCTTCTAGAAATCCATCTACGATTGACTTGGTCTTAACCGACTCTAGTCATCTTTGTAGCCAATTAGTTACTCATGCTGATTTTGATTCTGATCATGTCCCTGTTACATTTCAAATATCGCATGAAGCGATTCTCAATCCTATCAGCTCCACTTTCAATTATTTACGAGCCGACTGGAATATATATGAAACGTATGTTGACTCTAATCTTGATGTTAACATTTCTTTAGGAACTAAAATTGATATTGACAATGCTCTTGAAACTTTAACAAATTCCATTGTTGAAGCCAGAAACATTGCAATTCCAAAATGTGAAGTAAAATTTGAATCCGTGATTATAGACGATGATCTTAAACTCTTGATCCGTCTTAAAAACGTGAGGAGAAGGCAATTTCAACGCACTCGTGATCCTGCTATGAAAATTATATGGCAGGATTTGCAGAAAGAAATCAAGAAACGTTTTGCAGATTTAAGAAACAAAAATTTTGAAAATAAAATTTCTCAATTGGACCCCGGCTCTAAGCCCTTTTGGAAATTATCTAAAATCTTGAAAAAACCTCAGAAGCCTATACCGGCATTGAAAGAGGAAAACAAATTATTACTAACTAATTGCGAAAAAGCTCAAAAACTTGCTATGCAGTTTGAAAGTGCGCACAATTTTAATTTAGGACTTACTAGTCCAATTGAAAATGAAGTTACTCAGGAGTTCGAAAATATTCTCAATCAAGAGAACGTTTTCGAAAATGCCTGGGAGACTGATTTGGAAGAAGTGAGAACTATTATTAAAAAATTCAAAAATATGAAAGCTCCTGGCGATGATGTAATTTTCTACATCCTCATCAAGAAACTTCCAGAAAGTAGCTTATCATTTTTAGTTGATATATTTAACAAATGTTTTCAATTAACATATTTTCCTGACAAATGGAAAAATGCTAAGGTTGTTCCAATTTTAAAACCAGACAAAAATCCTGCAGAAGCTTCTAGCTATCGTCCAATCAGTTTGCTTTCCTCCATCAGTAAACTTTTTGAAAAGGTTATTTTGAACAGAATGATGGCCCACATCAACGAGAATTCAATTTTTGCCAATGAACAGTTCGGATTCCGCCATGGACATTCGACCACTCATCAACTTTTACGTGTAACAAATTTGATCCGTTCCAACAAATCTGAAGGCTACTCTACTGGACTTGCTTTTCTAGACATAGAAAAAGCATTCGACAGTGTTTGGCATGAAGGTTTGATTGTAAAATTGAAAAATTTTAATTTTCCAACATACATTGTTAGAATAATTCAAAGTTATCTGTCAAATCGTACACTTCAGGTTAATTATCAGAACTCCAGATCTGAAAGACTTCCTGTAAGAGCTGGTGTTCCCCAAGGCAGCATTTTGGGACCAATATTATACAATATTTTCACATCTGACTTACCTGAGTTACCTCAGGGATGTCAAAAATCTTTGTTTGCGGATGACACAGGCCTCTCCGCCAAAGGACGAAGCCTGCGTGTCATCTGTAGTCGATTGCAAAAAAGTTTGGATATTTTTTCTTCATACTTGCAAAAATGGAAGATTTCTCCTAATGCTTCCAAAACTCAACTAATAATATTCCCACATAAACCAAAAGCTCTTTATTTGAAACCTTCAAGTAGACATGTTGTCACGATGAGAGGGGTTCCAATAAATTGGTCAGATGAAGTTAAGTATCTAGGACTCATGCTAGATAAGAATTTAACTTTCAAAAATCACATTGAGGGCATTCAAGCCAAATGTAACAAATATGTAAAATGTCTCTATCCCCTTATTAATAGAAAATCAAAACTTTGTCTTAAGAACAAGCTTTTGATATTCAAACAAATTTTCAGGCCAGCCATGTTGTATGCTGTACCAATATGGACTAGCTGTTGTAATACCAGGAAGAAAGCTCTGCAGAGAATTCAAAATAAAATTTTGAAAATGATTCTGAGGCTTCCTCCCTGGTATAGTACCAATGAGTTACATAGGATATCCAATGTTGAAACATTGGAACAAATGTCAAATAAAATAGGGTAGGTGTACCAGTTATGACCATAGTGGTTCCCTATTTCGCCATACGTGATAACTTGAACGTCTCCACATTTTGAAAAGTTTTGTGTGTTTTAGTAGTAAGATATAGGATGTATCTTGATGTTGAAACATTCAAAAAGATTGAAAATGTGAAAGTCGTCGAAATTTCACATATGGCCAAATAGGGAACCACTATGGCCATAACTGGTACACTTTCCCTAATCAATAATTTCAGGCAAAAATCGTTACAATCTTCTATTGCCACGATTAATGCGTTATATGTTTAGGTTAAGTTAGGTTAAGTATATTAAAAACTTTTTTTTTTCTCTTATAAGCAGGTGAAATCAACTCACCTGTAAAAAATCTGAACTGCTACGGCAAATGAAATGTAATATGTTGTTAACAAAATGTTAATAAAATCTTAGATTTGTTTTACCAAATTAGGATGATAGTGTTGTCTAATAACACAGAACACCTAGATATAAGAAATAATGAATGTAATGTTTGGAATGATACTAATAAAAAAAAAAAAAAAAAAAAAAAAAAAAAAAAAAAAAAAAAAGAGGAGAAGAATGCAGCGCGGGCTGCAATGCTGAAGCATGGTACGCGGCAAAACGTGAAACGATACAGACTAAAGCGGAAACAACAAACCCGCCTATTCCGAGACAAAAAGCGCCGCCTGGAAGAGGTGAAATGCCAAGAGATGGAATTGCTGTACCGTTCTCAAGAAACGCGGAAGTTCTATCAGAAGCTCAACACATCCCGCAAAGGCTTCGTGCCGCGAGCTGAGATGTGCCGGGATAAGGATGGGAGCATCTTGACGGACGGACGCGAGGTGACTGAAAGGTGGAAGCAGCACTACGATGAACACCTGAATGGCGCAGAGAACACAGGCACAGAAGGTCAGGACAGCGAAGGCGATGGCTACGTCAGCACAGCGGGCAGTGGAAACTAACCAGCTCCCACGATGGGGGAAGTTAGAGATGCCATTCAACAGCTCAAGAACAACGAGGCCGCTGGCAAGGATGGTATCGGAGCCGAACTCATCAAGATGGGCCCGGATAGGTTGGCCGCTTGTCTGCATCGGCTGATAGTCAGAATCTGGGAAACGGAACAGCTACCGGAGGAGTGGAAGCAAGGCGTTATATGCCCTATCTACAAAAAGGGCGACAAACTGGAGTGTGAGAATTATCGTGCAATCACCATCCTAAACGCCGCCTACAAAGTGCTATCCCAGATTCTCTTCCGTCGTCTATCACCTATAGCAAACGAGTTCGTGGGAAGTTATCAAGCAGGTTTCATCGATGGCCGTTCGACAACGGACCAGATCTTTTCCGTGAGGCAAATCCTCCAGAAATGCCGTGAGTACCAGGTCCCTACGCACCATTTGTTCATCGATTTCAAGGCGGCGTACGATAGTATCGACCGCGTAGAGCTATGGAAAATCATGGACGAGAACAGCTTTCCCGGGAAGCTCACAAGATTGATCAGAGCAACGATGGACGGTGCGCAAAACTGCGTGAAGATCTCGGGCGAACACTCCAGTTCGTTCGAGTCTCGGCGGGGACTACGACAGGGTGACGGACTTTCGTGCCTGTTGTTCAATATTGCGCTTGAAGGTGTCATGCGGAGAGCCGGACTTAACAGTCGAGGCACGATTTTCACGAGATCCGGACAATTTGTTTGCTTCGCGGACGACATGGATATTATTGGGAGAAAATTTGAAACGGTGGCAGATTTGTGCACCCGTCTAAAACGTTGGCGGAACTGAGCGCGACAGGGCCCGCCCAGGAAGCAGTGTTACGATAGACGGGGATACCTTCGAGGTGGTGGACGAGTTAGTCTACCTCGGATCCTTGTTGACAGCTGACAACAATGTTAGTAGGAAAATACGAAGGCGCATCATCAGCGGAAGTCGTGCCTACTATGGGCTCCAGAAGAAACTGCGGTCTAGAAAGATTCACCCCCGCACCAAATGCACGATGTACAAAACGCTCATAAGACCGGTAGTCCTCTATAGGCATGAGACGTGGACTATGTTCGAAGAAGACTTGCGAGCTCTTGGGGTTTTCGAACGCCGAGTGCTAAGGACGATCTTCGGCGGCGTGCAGGAGAACGGCGTGTGGCGGCAAAGGATACGCTGGGCAGGGTATGTTGCAAGAATGCCGGACAACAGCCCTGTAAAGATGGTGTTCGTTACGAATCCGGTCGGAACAAAAAGGCGTGGGGCGCAGCGGGCTAGGTGGATTGACCAGGAGCACCAGGACCTGAAGAGCGTGGGTCACAGTCCAGGATGGAGAGAAGCGACCATGAACCGAGTGATTGGGCGAAATATTGTTGGCGAGGCTTTATCAAGATAATTGATGTAAAGCCAAATGACTTTATTGAAAATGTAATTCAACTGATCTTGTTCTGATCTTATTGAATGTATTTTTTTTTTTGTTTTTTACAAGGGGGAAATCTGCAAACAGATCCCCTGAGAAGATAACTCAGGGAATGCGGGGATGACGCACCAACGACGACCCGCTAAAACCAGCCTATGCACTGTGCATGAGCAATTCATTTAGAATTGCTCAAGTGGTGAACAGTGCATCGACATGACCCTTGGACTCAGACCCTCATCTCCCCGGAACCACCTTACGGTATTTCTTCGGGAAGGGACCAGTGCATATAGCACAACACGTGTAGCAGAAGTAGCCTAGGCAAACTGCTTCTCCTAGCCGACTTAAACAATGTTACAAGGGACCAGCCTCGGCAGGGCTAATCCTCTGCAGCCAACTCTTGGTCGGCGCGCCATAGACGCTGCAATTCTAACATAATGTGAGTGACAGCCGTAGTTACTGCATTCCAGCACTCGGCATCCGCACACATTCTCTCTATAATATTGTCGGGGGACGTGTCCCCTCCGCATGTAGTGAGCATGCGACCTCTCACAACAGTGAAACGGGGGCAATCGAACACGACATGCTCCGCTGTTTCCTCTACACCAGCACAATTGGGGCACGCAGGAGATTCTGAGTGCCCGAACCTATGCAGGTACTGTCTATAGCAACCATGTCCTGACAGAAACTGCGTCAGGTGGAAGTTCACTTCCCCATGCCTTCTACCATACCAATCTGACACATTTGGTATTAGCCGATGGGTCCATCTACCCTTAGTGGAGTTATCCCATTCCTGCTGCCAGCTTCTGAGCGTTTCCTCTTTACACGTGTCGCGGACTCCTCTGGTACCCCTTTGGTTGAAGCATTGAACATCTTCCTTGATGATGAGCCCGATGGGCGTCATCCCGGCTATGATGCACACGGCCTCTTTAGATACCGTCCGGTATGCACTTGCTACTCTTAAGCACATTATCCTGTACGTGCTTTCCAACCGCTTTAGGTTTCTTCTTGTTCTAAGCGCTTTTGACCAGATTGGTCCTCCATACCTTAGTATGGATAGCGCCACGCTTGCCAGCAGCTTGCGTTTGCTGGCAATTACAGCAGAGCTGTTAGACATCATCCTCGAAAGCGCCGCTATAGCCGTAGATGCCCTTTTACAGGCATATTCAACGTGGCTAGCGAAGCTCAGCTTGTCATCGATCATTACCCCAAGATGCCTAAGGGATCGTTTGGACTCTATGGTGCAATCACCTACCGAGATAAGCGCCCGTTGCTCGGACTTGCGGTTGTTGACCACCACCACCTCAGTCTTGTGAAGGGCCAGTCCTAGTTTCCTAGATTTCATCCATTCCTCAACCAGGGAAATAGAGTGCGCTGCTGTCAACTCTACTTCCTCCATCGATTCACCATAGACCACTAGGGTGATATCGTCGGCGAAGCCAACAATCTTAACACCCGTCGGGAGGGGCAGCCTCAGTACGTCATCGTACATCGCATTCCATAACAGCGGGCCCAAGATTGAACCTTGAGGTACTCCCGCGGTAATTCGAACGCTTTTCTGCCCCTCCTCTGTGTCATACAGTAGAATCCTACCATCAAAATAGCTTTCTAGAAGCTTACACAACTGCACCGGTACCTTGAGGCGGTGAAGCGCGTGTGCTATTGCTTCCCAGCTTGCGCTGTTGAACGCATTCTTCACATCCAGAGTGACAACCGCGCAGTAACGGATGCCGCTCCTTTTATGCTCGATTGCCACCTCAGCTGTCTGAACGACCGACTGGATGGCGTCCAGAGTAGATTTACCTTTTCTGAATCCAAACTGGTTGTTGGACAGGCCGTCCGCACTCTCCGTATACGGTACTAGTCTGTTGAGAATCAACCTCTCCAATAACTTGCCCGTCGTATCTAGTAGACAGATAGGTCTATACGCCGACGGATCACCTGGTGGTTTCCCCGCCTTTGGTAGTAGCACCAATTTCTGTCGCTTCCATACATCCGGGAAGATTCCTTGATCAATGCAGCGTTGCATCGTGGTTCTGAACATGTCCGGATCCGTGTTCACTGCCGCTTTTAAGGCAACATTCGGGATACCATCGGGTCCCGGTGCCTTGTTTGACGCGAATGATTTCACGACTTCTGCCAGTTCTTCGTTCGTCACTCTCGCCACTTCTTCTTCTTCATCTGCCGCATACGGCGCTGGGGGCCATGGGCTTATGGGATGGTGCGGGAAGAGTACATCGATTATCGATCGCAGCAACTCGGGCGATTTCTCTTGGGGCGCTATGGCTCCTTTGGTCTTAGCCATTACCACTCTGTAGGCGTCACCCCATGGACTAGAATTGGCACTCTCGCATAGGCTTTCAAAGCATGCCCGTTTTCGACTCTTGATTTCCTTTTTGAGAGCCAACTTTGCCTCTCTGAATGCTGCACCGCGTTCCTCTCTTTGTGCTTCTGTGCGTGCGCGTTGCATTCTTCGTCTAGCCCGAAGGCAGATTGCTCGAAGATTTGCAATTGATTCGCACCACCAATACACCGGCGGCCTGTTCTCTCTAGGAGGTGCTTTTCTCGGCATGGAAGCATCACACGCTCGTGATATCACAGCAACTAGCTCTTCACCGTTTAGGTCCAGAGTGTTCCGTTCGCGCCTCAGGGCTTCAGTGAATACTTCGCCGTCGAAGCGCGCTGTTTTCCATCCTCGGGTTTGGGTCGAGTTACATCGCGCCGCCTTCCGCCCGCCTGGTATTATACTATAGCGAATCGATTGATGATCGCTATGAGTATAACCATCATCAACGCGCCAGTTCATGGTACCTAAAAGGTTAGGACTACAAAACGTCACGTCGATAATCGATTCTGCACCATTTCTGCGGAAGGTACTCACTGTACCCACATTTGCCAGCTCTACATTTAAAGCGGCCAGGGATTCCAGCAATAGTTGGCCTCTTTGATTGGTACAGCGGCTACCCCACTCCACTGCCCATGCATTAAAGTCGCCAGCTATCACTACTGGCTGCCGATTAGCTAGTTCGGCTATCATCCTGTCGACCATGTGGGAAAATTCCTCAATCGACCACCTTGGGGGCGCGTAACAACTGCAATAGAACACGCCGTTGATTTTTGCTATCGCAAAACCGTCATTTGAGCTAGAGACTACTTCTTGGATTGGGTATCGTCCTGTCGTCCCTATAGCTGCTAACTGTTGAGACCTATCCGCCACCCAATTCCCGTTGTTGGCTGGTATGCGGTATGGGTCCGATAATAACACCACGTCAGTCTTGGTTTCCGAGACTGACTGCCAAAGCAGCTGCTGGGCTGCATCACAGTGGTTTAAATTTAACTGTGTTACTTCCGTTTTGGCTGCTTTGATACTCCGCTTGTGCCCGGACATTTGGGTCCGCCCGTTAAGTGTCCGTTGTCTGCTCTGTCGACACATATTAGGCACTTAGCGATTTGCTTACAATCGCTTGCCCTATGGCCTTCAGCGCCGCATTTTCTGCACATCTTACTTCTGTCGGGACCATTGCAATTCCACGACTTATGGCCCTTCCCGAAACACTTGAAGCAAACTTCAGGAGGCTGTTGTATGCTCAGCCGGCAAACCGACCAGCCTACCTTGAGTATGCCCAAGTTCTTCGCTTTGTTGGCCTCTGCGACCGGCAGCCTGATCGCCGCCACCTGGGTGCCCTGCGGGCCCTTTCTAAGGTGGATGGCCTTACTGGCTACGTCGATGTCACACTGCTCTTTGAGGGCAGCCGAGACCTCCGCTGCATCGGTGACCTCATCCAGATTTTTACACTGGAGAGTCGCTTCAGCAGTAAGGGATCTTACATCAACCTCGTCACCAAGTACTTCTTGTGCCAGTTGCTTATAGACTGCACCCTTTTCCTTGGCGTCCTTCTTTAAGACTAGGATCATTTCACCAATCCTAGTTCGCCTTATGCTTCGCACGTCTGCGCCCAATGGCGATAGCTTCTCTGTGCTTCGCATCGCCTTCAGAACCTCGGCGTATTTTGCTTCCTCCGTTTTGATAACGAGGGCTTCGCCTAAATTCCTACGTTTCGCTGTTTTCGGTTTAGCGCTCTCCTTGGGCTCCGTTTTCGGTTTCCTCTGTTTTTTCTTATTTCCAACTCGTATCCACGGGTTGCTGTTGCCTTGCGCCCGTGGTTCCTGTGGATGCATTGCCTGGTTCCGGTTAACCCGTGGCTCCTTTTTCTTGGCTTTCTTGGCCTTAGGCTTGGTGTTGGCCTCTCCTTTGTTGCCATGTCCTCTTGATCGCGGGGCTTGGCTCGTGCCAGCTTTTCCGCTCTGGAGGACGGCCGCGTAGGTCACTTTTCCCTTAGCAACCATACGTCTTTTCGCCACGTATTCATCCCCGGAAGCTTCCCTCTTCCGCATCGCGTATCGAATAATATCATCAGATATATTCGCGTTGCCTGTGAAGGAAAACACTTCGGTCTGACACGACCTAGTGTCTTTTTGGCCTTCTACCTTGCCAAGTTGTTCCTTGGCTTTCTCGTAGTCCTGCTTTGCAGCTAGGACTGATTGTCGCAATTTCAGTAGACTTGTTTTCAAGTCTTTGCTGATATTTGTTTTGCTCTTAACATACTCGATGATGACATCAAGTTGCTCAGCAGCTACCTGCATTTTAGGGAGGTACTCCCTATTGCGATCCATGGCCTCGATTAGTCCCGGGCCATCGGTCACCACACATGTTGCACTGGAGCGGCCAGTGCCTGCCGTCGTCACAGTATCTAGGCTTTTGCCCACACTGTTTTCAATAAAGTTGGTCGCCTCCTTCCTTGGCGGGAACCTTAGCCGGTTACTGATAGGTCCAGAAGCCTCTCCTTCACATTCCGCTAGTTTTTTGTTTTGGTTTATCATCTCTTATGGGTCCCCCTAAGAGCCGCTATCCATCTCCGCTGGAATAGTCGCCTTTATAATCCCATGGTTATCTATGCAAGCAGGGAGGCCATGCTAGGGTTGACATAGTCCTTTATGGGGTACTATGTTCAGAGCCGGATCGGCGCAGGTCAGGTAATGGCATCTGAGCCTACTCCCGCCCAGTTGGAACAACCAGGCGACGGATTTGGAACGTACTCTAAGGCCTGCCACGGTTTTACGGGACGGGGGCAGCCTGCGCCATTAACCCACTCGCCGTTTCGGGCCAGTGTCACCCGACCCTACTAAGGGAGTAGAATGTCGCCGCTGTCAGCCTCAAAGCATATTATCTAGTACATATGCCGTTACTTGTCCTTTGTCGTGCGCTGCCAGTATACATAATTGGGGCCGTACTGGCGTTGGTCCCAATGTGCTCGAAGCACTCCTACTCGTAATTCCATGCCTTGTCCGTTTGTATCGCGACCAGTATGCCATAATCAGGATCTCACTGGCATCAATCCTGATGTGCCGGTTGGCACTCCTGTTAGTTTGGGCTAGGGTACTTTAAGCGGCACCGGTCGCTGTGACAGAGTTGCATTCGGATTTTTGTGGTTTTTATGAAGGTTCATCAGAGCCCACTGCGAACTTCACCACATCCTGGGCAACTCCCCAACTCGCAGAGGTCCTGGGGGGGGGTCCGTTAAGCCCCTGGACTTTCGTCCCTGCTGCCCCAACAAAAAAAAAAAAACGCATAATGCGAAGCCATAAGGGTGAAAAATTTAAACTAATTTACAACATCCTTATAATCCCACCCTTATTTAGCCTCAGGTTTGAGACTGAAGAAGGGAAGCCGATTGTCTCGGAGAAACACAAGGTCACCTGCACCATTGCTCCGGGTAGCACAGGAAGGGCACAATACTGTAGAGGGCGCCCTGGTACTCCACAGGCTCCGTTTGCGGTTAGGTTTTTTTAGACCCCCCTAACCATTCATTCTTAGGCACGGTAAGCTTAAAGCGACATGAATTAGGGGTCACCTGTGAGATGGACTTTTACCACCGGAACAGGCAGTCCGTAGTGTTAATTCTTAGCCAATTGAAACAACCGCTACCGACACTACACGGCTATCTAGGCTGTTCGGGAAAAAGGAAGTTAACATTGATGATTAACTCCTGACGTGCCCAAACAGCCGTGAATGTTATTGAATGTATACTTAAAACTAAAAAACGATACTGCATATATAAACAGTGCTACTACGTTAGATTTCGTTACATGATTTCATTTTTATAGCTTCGAAAGGCATACACAAGTGCAACATGTGCGATTACATTAAGGCTCCCACAGCTCATAATTGTCGCGGAACTCTCGGAAACAAATTCCTGCAGGCCAGCTAGTTGATCTCATTGCCATATCCTTCAATCCAACGTCGATGAGTAAGTAAAGTTACTATTTGTATTTTTAGAGATCTTATGGATTATTCTACAAATGACTTATCTCTGTAAATATTTCAACTGTTTATAATCTTGCCTTTTCCCTAAATAATCGAGTAATTAAAAAAATGGAAGGTAGTGATATTTCGACAACACTCGAATTTTAAGTCCTTATTGAATTTCATTTTTTTTGCAGAAATAAAGGTCCTACAGTAATACAATTGAAACGATTGATTATATTTTTTGTTACAAATTGCAAACGAAATGTTTTCCACGTCGATAAAACATTAATTTTTAATTAACTTACCAAATATTAAAACTCCATTATTAACTCACTGCATTTGATATGCGCAAGAGCGCTTGACTTCGCTGGACTTAGAGTATCATCGTACCTGCCACACGATATACGAATGCGAAAATGGCAACTTTAACCAAGAAAGCTAAGAAACTGGATCTGTCCCAGACAGGACCTAATTTTTTAGGCCAATCGAAACTCTTTGCACTGTAGTATTTTATTTATTGCTTGACATTTCAAAAATATGTCAAAAGTTTTTATTCAAAACAAATATCTATTTATATCTTTTCTGTGATATTATGTATATGTAGAGGGAGATCCCCCAGTACCGGTCACTTAAGCCACTAAATTCATAATTCGAAAAATTTTGATTTAATGGGCTCGTCTTACCCATTTATGATAAATATTATCATTTTTATAGCGTACAAAAATAAATTTGAAAATATGAATATGAATTTTGACATTGAGTTTTGCTGATGTATTTTAGTACCAAATTGATCGATCTTGAAAGGTGGCACCCAATACCGGACACGGTCTGGAAATGCCTCGAATTCTGTAAATTTGAACATCATTGAATGTGTACACTATAGAAATAGATTATAATTACCAATTCAATGCAATTGCAACATTTACAAAAATAATTTGAGTTTTTCTTAGTTTGCAAGATGCCTATCAAAAACCTTTTTCATATATGATGAAAAATAGCACATTTTACGATGTTGTTATGAATGTTCATTTTTTTTTTTTTTTTTTTATTTTTTTTTATTTTTTTTTTTTTATTTTTTTTTTTTTTTTTTTTATGAGGTTTCCAGCTGGAGCTGTATGACAGCTTCTTTGTCTGTGCTGGACCTCGTAGTGCAAATTTTACCTCTACTTTTGCCAATATTTAGACGGAATAGGCTATGTTGCCCACTTTAACACTATTTTATTTGAATATTGTGCAGAAGTAGTTTTATTAAATTGTTTTTGCTTCAGTTTCCCTCCCGTAGTCATGTTTGTATAGTCAGCCTTTAGTCCTGGGCAATTTGGATTCTTGTTTACGCATGGAGAAGCGACATGAAAATATATGTTATTAATTAATGCATTACTTGGAAATAACATACAGAGCTATGTTGTAGTAGTCTATGTTGACAAATTGTAGCACAGATGTCATCTCCAAGCATCTTTTGACAATGATAGACAGAAAATGCTAATAATACAGAATGCGGTCTTATATAAAACGATAGCGATAGGGAGATCTTTTTTCCCGTATGAAGGTTGTTGAAGTGAAAAACATGAAATGTGCTTCCATCTATACGTGAACAAAAACTATCTGAAGTGCCTTGTCATTGTACGTCATGTATTCTCTAGTATTTTAGTCGTTTATGCTACTAGTCTGAAACGTGATGTGTTATACTATATGAATAAATTTCAATAAAGTACTTTTCTAGGAGAGATGACTGTCTATGTTGCCATCTTGTTGTACCGAATCCAAGTTGTAGATAATTAATATGAGAAGAAGTATCAAATCTAAATGTATTGTAAATGTGTTTGGTTTGGTCATCGATGTGCTTTATGTTCGTCTTATTGTTATTTTCTGAGGTCTTCTCAAAATGAGAATTCAGTTGTCTCAAGTTAGTTTACAGTTTGGATAGTCATAGCTATTGGTACGGTATTATCGGGCGGGTGAATATGTAGGGGGGCTGAAATGGTATACAATATGCGTTCGCTAAAAAATAAAAATTTTACTTACCCCTTTTTTAGTATACCCACCAACGCTTATGGATCGTTTTTACCGCAGTTTGATGTTAATTCGATCCGTGTCCGTGCTGATCTATGTGGTTCAGCTCCTAATACGACGTTTGATACATACGACACACCACTTGCTCCCTCGTGATGGTGTTGTTGTTAGTTGTTATACATGAAAAGAAAGAAAGAAATAAAGCTATTAGTATTAGAAATAAACAGGATTTAGTGTGTTTTCATTGAATTACTTTTGACTACATCGCTGATTATAGTCAACGACATCGGAAACTTTATGTGTTGACTGTTGATCTAGTTTTTCCTCAGTCCCGTTGGTCAGTATTGCTGAAGGTCCTTTTTAACATGCTTATTAGTACTTGGGCAGGTTGAATATTTTAAGTTCACTACTTTTGTCATGTTGGTCAATAATGATTTTGATCAGTTTGTTCTATACATCTATTCATATTCAAATCTGGTCTCGTCTGTTTTCATTTAGAATCGTCGTAAATACATTTCTATGTGTTAGAAACTATACTAGAAATAATAAAGAAATAGAAAGTCATTTTTTATTGTCCGGATCCACTTTTCGGTGACAAAATAAAGCTTCATCGCGCCTAAGCCCTATCTATTTACTAAAATTCTGCGAGAATGAAGTTGTTGTAGTTTTATGAGACCAACATAATAAATGTGGTTTTTTATTATGATTCTAATGAGTGAAGCATAACAAATTAACATTTGTGTCACATTCTACTCGATGGATCCTTAGTCATTCTCCTCATTAGTCAATATTATAACCATTTAAACAAAATCTAACCTATCTGCATCAAAGCGTGGCTACGGCTCCTGTTACCCCTATGCCTGTTAACAGGATAACCGTTGGATCACATCCGTAAGATTGATGCATCTATGCCAGATGGTTGATGACGCGGCATTAAACAAATATTTCCTGATGTGATACCACCACGACTGGACATGTCTTTGGTTCCCATATAAGTGCTAATGGGGTAAGCCCACCCATCGCGGCAAGATTACACGTCCTAGGGGAGGGATGAATGTTCATTTTTCTTAATTTTATTGCATGTTTGATACCATGGTCGACGGAACCCATGAAAAATGAAAGTATTTTGAGACACTGATGCAATAATTACAAAGATATCATATGACAAATCAAGCTGTCCGAAACTGAGGGACAGGAGGTGCTTAACCAAAATTGTAATCTGTCCATATTTACTTCAATTATGGTACAAAATACATTCATACTATCAAATTAGGATTATGTTCGATCATGCTTGCGGGATCCAAAGTATTTTTTCATATACAAAATAATTACTAAATAGGCTCAAAATTAAGAAGATACGTCAATTTTTTAAAGATTTCCAAACTTTTCTACTTTTATAAAAAGGGATGCATATTTCAAGGATGTGTTATTCTACGCAAACATTAGTCTACATAATAGCTTTCTTTTCTACTAATACACCATCTTGATTGGACCATGATTTCTCAATGTTTCAACTTTGTCCGGTATTGGGTGCTGTCCGGCACTGGGGGATCTCCCCCTATACAAAATAAAAATGTGCCAAAAACTTAACATATTCTAACGTTCAACTGAGGCATCAAAACAGCGATTTTGACTGATTTTTGTCACACCGTAAAGTGTCGCAATTCAGCGCAGTTAAGGAATAAAACGATTCAAATGGTTAATTAAAAATGAGAATTGCATCAACAAAAAAGCTTAATGATTGGATCGCTAGCGAATCTGTTGTAGGTTATGATAAAAATATGAGCTAGACTGTATTCATAATTTACAAATGTGATTTTATTGATAAAGTTCACTTGTCGAAATTGCCTTACTTCGCGCATTTTTGAAACGCTTTTCCATATTCCGCGCATTTCTAGGCATACCTACTCTGATCATTTTTATGAAAATTTTAGTTTGACAGCAATCTGGCTGCTTGTTGATTTTCTGTTCGCATCCCTCAGATATTGATAGCTCGTAAGTGATATTGATAGTTTTAGAGCATCAGCCATCAGCTGATTTGATTGATATCAAGCAACTTTGCTACCGCTATATTTGTATTCTACACTTTTCATACAATACAAGGAATTTTATTCGCATTATCACGTTTCCATGAATCACTCCCCGAAAGTGCGTCGTAATTTATAGAAGACCCTTATTTGTTGTTTTCTCAAAAGGATTATAAGGATTGTATAATATAAATAAGAGTTGCGATCAAACAACATTGGCAATGTTATAAGTGGTTCACAATGTTAAGTAAATTTTGTGTGCACAGATGTATAGAATAATCCTTTGCGACTTTCCATAAACCACGTGGTATTTTTTCGGATTTTCAGACTTGTTCGCACGACAATTTTTAAATTTTTATGAACTTTGGTCTTTGGACAAACTTTTCCTCCCACTAGAATGACCACGTGGTTTCTGGACGATCGAAGGGAAATGTATGATATTCCGCTTTGCACGTGAAACGTTTTTATGCATGAAGATGCTTTTCAGAGAAATATTCAGATGTGAAGACGAATATAGCATGTTTAACGCGCAATACTTTTTTGGATAAAACTCAATAATTATGCTAATATTTGATAATATTTCATAGAAGCACTATGAAACATATCTGTAGCAAGTAGTTCCATGGAATATTGTATAAAAAATAAAACATTTTCAATATAGAAATCGCTTTTGTGTTTGTCCTACAGTTTTAGCACGGACGCTAAGGAAACTTGAAAAAGAGTGTCTACTTAAACGGGCCTCCGCTGATTAAGTGTCTTATTAGTGCTTTTATTAGTGATTCAAACTTATTCTAAATGAAAGAAGCATCAAATGGCATAACAAGTTGCTGCAATATTAATCAGTATTTCCATATATAAATAATTTTGTATGAAATGCGCGGAATCAGGCAACGCGCTGAATTAGGGCCCTTTACAGTATTTGGTATAGAAATAATTCAAACATTATTCAGCATTACGCAATGCGGTTGGAATGATATGTATTACAATAAAGGTTTTTGAGGTGCAACAGTTTTTCCCTAGATTGTGCTTCTTATCTTGTCTTTCCTTAACCTCAAATACTAGAGAAAAAACATCGTCATGGGATTCCAGCGTTGGAATTAGACGGTTGTAAACTACATTTTTGGCTGATATTTTGTTATTATTATTACATTATTTTTTATCGAGACTTTCAGCCGGCATTTAATGCCAAGAAAAAAATAAAAAAAACGATTAAGTTGATTATTTAAAAAAAATGTAAAAGTGTGTGATGGAACAACTTAGAATTTGAATAATTTTTCAACAAAGGAAAGACAGATACGTTTGAACGAAAAGTTAAAGAGCATTAAGAATGTTAAGCCTTCATAGTATTTTAGAAATGTTGTATAGAATTTACTTGAAGAAAATTCTACATTCTTCGGAGTTTTAATTATGCTACGATAAAATTCTGAGTAACGTAGACTGGAACTTCGGAAATTACAATTAGGACCAATAAAAACTATAAAGTATTACTACAATCTATAAAAATTTGTTCCCAATACTGTTGCACTACTTCTAATAGAATGAGCATTGATGTCAGGGTAAATCCGCTAACTTTAGCGTGGTTGTGCTGAATAGTTACACATTTACCACTATGACTATCTGTTCTCTCAATACCACCGTCGAATTCAATTCTGAACAACAACAAACAATCCGAAAATTTGATTTCGAACCATTCAGCGTTGTACGTATCAGTGTTTCATTAGTTTTGCCGGAAAACCATGTTCATAAATAATTACACTGCGGAACACGTTTTTGTCTCATGCACCAAAATACCACTATTCACTCAATTAAGAGTTGCTGAATCCATTCCCGTTTTCAAAAATATCATATCACGTATAGTTTTTGAGATATTGGTTGTTGGAAATGCTAAAATTGACTATTTTAGCCAACTTGCATGCAAGTTTGCCAGCTTGTAAGGCAATTTATTTGATTAAATTGCCACATAATTCAAACTTTATGCGTAAAACAATACTTATCAACAAAGTTTATAATACTTTCGATGTGGAAAAGTTGTTTTTTGATGTTTTAAAAAAGTTTTGTATTTTCCCATATAAGAGAAACGAAGAATTTTGTATGGAGACAGCAAGCATGTTGAAAATATCAGTTTGATCTAAATTTAGTCGTGCGATTTCAACCAAATTATGTCTAAAATGAAAGTTTAAGTGCAAAATCGCATTCTTGTTGGATTAGATCACAAAAAAGTTTGATAAATTATATTTTAAATTTTATGTAAACATCGATAAAATCAATGTTTTATACAACTTTGGCGACCTGTAGCTAAAAATTGTGACGTGCTGGAACATTTCTGAAAATGGCAACAGATTCAGCAACCCCAAATCTACTCGAGACACATAATTTGGTCCTTGAGACACGCAAAAAAGTCATTTTTGTTACGCTGTGTTATTATTTGCGACAGCTCATTTTTCTTCACTGAGTCGTAGACTGCTTTGAAATTACTATATAGATTACTACTCTGCAAGCTATACTCCGGGAGTTTATCTAAAAACATTCGCAAGTGAACATCTGGTTCGTTGGTGGACGCCCGTCACGAAAACCATCCTGATAGCCGTCGATAAAAAAAACTCGAGCGGTTTGAATATATTTAACAGTATGTGCGACAGTACATCGAATTCAATTCAATTCAGTATTCGGCTCGTTTCAGTATGTGCACTTTCTGGTTGATTGGACTATGAGGCCAAACTACTGGTGAGTATTTCTACCAGACTCCAGCTTGTGCCATTTCTTGAAGTTTGGGCGTGTGGGGTCTCCTACCAAACTGGTTAGCATTTCGTTGTCCTTGAAGTATACGTTCGATCGATTGGTTATGCTACTCATTTCTGTACTTGAGAAGCTCGACCAGCATCTCGTTCTTTCCAGCAGCCTTACAGCTTATCTCGCGTATAGCCTTTTTTACTTCACCTATGGTCGGTGGGTCCAAGGATTGACCGTCATTGTCATAATGTTCACCCTGTTTCTTGATAAATTCCCATTTTTTACCGTTCAATTACTGTTGAAAGTACTGTGTCTACCTGGTAGCCATCGCCATTTTATCGGTCAGCAAATTTATTTCCAGATTATTGCGATGCACCGAGTGCCGTTTACCATTGTATAAAATCTCCACATATTGTAAAGTTTTAAACTATCTGTACTTCAATACACTTTTTTCGTGAAAGGATTCCACAATTTGATGACATCTCTAGAAACGTCTATTCTTCTCAATTGTCTCCGTTATCCGTAATCAGAGTCGATATTAGTGCCTCGAAAAATCCTTACATATAGGTATCACGGTTCATTTAAAAATTTTCGGTGCTGCGGTAGCCGCCAAATTCCAAAGAAACCAAAAAACCATCTAATCAAAGTATGCTAGTAGAGTCCGAAGCAATAAAAAACCGCTGAAATCAACATGGCTTCAGAGGTATCATCGCAGCAGATCGATTGTACCTACCTTTTAAAATCAGTAAATGCAACAGCTGTGGTAGCTCAACAGTAGAACGGAAAGTTAGCTCTTAAATTGCAATACAACTTCTGAGCAATGTCGCCTATCAACCAGCATGTGGTCTATTTTGGACTAGGCATTGTTACCCGCTTGTCGCCAGGTATGTTTGCGCATTTACACGTGCGTCGTACATAGGTACATGTTTTCTTCCCCAATCTGACGGAAGAAGTATTGATGCGCATTTGCGTCGTGGATTAATATCTCGTCATATTTATTTTTCGGTACTCTTCGTAGAAATCAATCTTCATGTCATCAGGCTTATCGTACGCATTGATGCTGATCAGACTATAATTGAAGAACTTGACTTTAATTCGCAACACACAGATTCGCTTGCTTAATAGTTTGCACCGAATAAATCGCTTCATCTGCTTTGCTTCACTATCAATACATAACTTCACTTCGTTGTAATTAGGCAAAATAATTCAATTTTTAAGTTAAAAATCAATAGTTTGTTGATTGTTAAAATGTCTATCACTGTAACACTTATTTAAATTGTAAGTGTCACAAAGGTCATAAATAAGCGTAATAGTAGTTTACGGAACAAGTTGCAGAATGATGATTTTTACAGCACGAGTCGTAAATTTATCCTACGAGGCTTGCCGAGTTGGATAATTACGAGAAGTGCTGTAAAAATCGAGTTCTGCAACGAGTTACGTACAACATTTTTTGCAATGTCGAAGAAGACCACTTGAGGGTTTCAGAAATTATATCGGAATGCATTCACCATTATTTTACAATTTCTGAAAAATGGTCATTACGGAACTCAAAACAGTTGCGTAATGAGAAAGCGTTGCGCAATGAATCATTACACTGCCCATAACTGCATATCAGTCACATTCGACATTTTTGACAATTTCGAGTTAATACCGTGAAGAGTCTTCAAATGATGTATACTTTCGATCAACTTACTAAAGTCTGTGATTTTGTTCTAGAAAATTCGAAAAAAATACCAAGTTGTTTTGCCACATTGGTAATTGTAACCGCATAACAGTCACATTGGCATTATGCATGAGCCTCGTAGTGTAGTAGCAAAGAAATTTCTATCAGAATTATTTTCTGTCTTTTCACCCAATATACGATATAAGCTGTACAAAATTTTAGCCTCAAATAAGCACTTTTGAGTTCCTGGTAATTTTTAGAAATTTTAGTTTCTTCCCATACTGCCATAAAATGCACACTTGGTGTTCCATTTACTCAATGCCTAGTTTTGTCGAATGTTACAAATATGCAGTTATGGGCAGTACAGCACTGATTTCAGTTGCGTAATGATTATTCCCGCACTGCATAGTTCAGTGCAGGAAAGTAGGCCGTTTCATGACAGATTGACGTGATGAAAAACAGCCTATTACGATGAGAAATTGCAAAAAAAAAAATTCTTTATTGCGCCAATTGTACCAATTCGATTTAGTTTTTAGTTAGAAAGATGACGATCTTTGATCGCCATTTGTTATTTTTACCTAACACAGCATATTTTATATCGAAAAATTATTATCTACCAGATTTGAAGTACATTTGTAAAATCAAAATAATGTTTTGTCAATTACATGCAAACTGTCATTATTAAAACAACCTTTCAAAAAAGCCGTAGCATTAGATAAAATTATTAGCGACTGTAATACCCAATTTCACTGCAAATGCATGACTCGGAAAGACAATTTGTCAAAAGAAAGTAAAAATCGTGATTAACATGTTAGTGGCTTCAACTTAAACAATTGTTATCCACAATACGAAAAGTAAAAACTCACAGTCTGTTTTTAAAAATAGGTAATAAGTTAGCATACACTTTTCGCACGCTGTCAAATACAATGAAAAGTTAAAACTGGTTCAATCTTGTCTTACTGAATGCATAATTTTATGAACAAAACTGCCGTGAATCGCAAGTCAGTCCCATCTGTAAAAAGTAGGCATTGAGAAAATGTGCTATGATGTTTCCAAACTCGTTTTTCATACAAATGATCAAAAAAATCCAGAGGATTGGAACATGTTAAAATCTTAATGAAACTTTCACAATTTGCTTTTCACTACGATAACTTTCCGTGAAAAATATAAAGATGATCAAAACATTTTTTTTGTGTTACACGGTGCGGATACCTGTAGTAGGACTGATATGCGGTTACTTTTCATTGTGGGACTATTTGACTTGCTGTTTTTTCCTATTTTTTTCGAACAAATCAGATTAACTTATTAGTGCAGCTGAAAGAGCATAGGAACATATGTTGAAAACTGAACTCAACTCAATTTTGACGAAAATGCAGATGGGACTGACTTGCGATTCACGGCAGAAAAGGTCTGATAAAAAATCAATTAATTTTGTTAGGATAGCCGTATGAATAAAATAAACATCTATTCCAACAA
This sequence comes from Aedes aegypti, assembly GCF_002204515.2. NCBI lineage: Eukaryota > Metazoa > Arthropoda > Insecta > Diptera > Culicidae > Aedes > Aedes aegypti. The sequence continues at coordinate 231,540,850 of NC_035108.1, read as the reverse complement.
CATTGGAATAATGGGCATTCCAGGTGACATTTTGCGATAAGAACTTTTAGGGTAGTTGTTTCGGAGAAATGGCGTGCGAGAGAATAGCATTCTTGGTTGTTTCATAGAATGGTTAATGTTAAAAATACACCCGTTAAAGATGCACTAACCTGGATTATCCGCAATCATACGGTATACGAATAAAGCAATGAAATCTTCAGAGATCGCTTCCCACAAACCGTCACTAGCGATAATTAGAAAATCTTCTTTGCCTTCTAGGGTTATCGATGATATGTCAGGTTCACCCGTTATGTATGGTTTTAGTGGAGCATCACCTAGAATAAGAAAAAAATGGAGTTAGATTTTAGTTTGGTTGTGTAATTACGCAGAAAAAGATGAACGATAACATATGAAGAGATATGAAAACTCGAACAAAATTGAGTTACAAAAAGATAACAAGTTGTGTTATCCGATCACAAGCATTTGATAACTTAGTTTGTTTTCATTTTGGTTGAACAAGCAGGCAACATAACAAACGTAGTAACAAAAGGTTATACTAAATATATCATATAAATATCTCATTAACGGGGGTGGTACATTTCGCATAAAGACGTTTCGCATAAGGACGTTTCGCATACGGACGTTTGGCATAATGGACATTTGGCATAATCAGAATGATATGCCTTCTTCAAAATGCTGCCTGTTCTTGTATGAAACTGCATTATGCGAAACGTCCATTATGCCAAACGTCCGTATGCGAAACGTCCTTATGCGAAACGTCTTTATGCGAAATGGATCACCCATTAACGAATTTCCCTCAGTGATAACTTATAATGTTATCAATTAGTTATAAAGATCGAATTATGATAACAAATATTTGTCAGTGAAAAATAATACCTCCACTATTGGTACACAGTTCTATTAGATGCGGTATATTTTTAATTTGTGTTCCTATAGTTGCGGTATCCGTTGTTTTTCTATGGGATCCTCCATTATAGGAACACTATTGGTACAAGAAAGAAAAGTTTTAGCAATCTTAGTGATATTTCTTCATGCAATTTGAACGCTCTTTTCAACTATTCCGTGTGTCAACAAGCAAATACGTCGTTTGGCAATGTCGGGTCTGTGGCTAATGTAATGAAATCAGTGAAAACGGCACTACCGCAACTATAGGAACACCCACAACTAAGGGAACACTTACCCTATCAAAGGATTTTTTTTCTAACGGCAAGAAAAACTCAGATTTTTTTCGGACGTTTTGAAGGATGAAATCCAACGTATCTCTGATATTTCTTCAAATTATTTTAAAATTGTGTGTTTTATTCTTAGGCATGCTAAATTTTTCAAAATTTGCATCTAAAATAATTCGTAAAATTCTCAGATACGTGCTTTGTGCATCCAAAATATGTAGTTTGTTGTAAAAGTTATCTGTGACTAACCATTCCGATCTTGTAAAAATCTCAAATACCGTGCAAGCACCATATTCTGAACGGTTAAGAAAATCCAATTTGAATAACTTAAATTATTAAGGATTTCATTAGCTGGGATATTGGTTTGTCTTGCCGTTGCATTTGTCTAATATCTAAATAAACGTATAGATTAAAATAAAACATCCATCAAGTATCATTTATTTAAAAAATCATATGTTAGTCTGACGCCTGCATGTTCCTAATTATGGACGCCATATACATCAATGGTCCTAATTATGAACACACATTGTTCCTTATTATGGACAGCAAATGAACTTTACGTATAATATTTGTTGAAAAAACAACTTAACCATGTATTTTAGTTTTGAAATGTTACAATGAATCATGTTTCGAACTGACAGTTTACTATTTTGGATGTAAAAACAAAGAATGTTCAACATAAGGAACGGACCGTTCAGAATATGGCGCTGTCTATAATATGGTACTGGCACGGTACCGACCTTTTTTTAAAAACCCTGAATATATAACACAAACATTTTGTGTTTTTTTACAATCATCTAGTGTTGTCTATCATTTGGGACGGGGTTCGTGGTCTGATGGCTACCGCTCCTGCTTCATAAGTAGAAGGTCATGGGTTCCATCCCAGGCCCGTCCCTTTCCTCGTACTTTGTAAATGTATATTAGACCTATTCATATTTTCAAAAATGTCGGGAAATCAACCAGTCAACCAATATTTAGATTTTTCATGTTAAAATGAACTTCTGGTCGAAATTTCAATCAATTTGGAGAAAAAATTAGGTGTGCTTCAAATCAATTATGTATTTTTGGGATAATTTCAAGCTTTAAAAAATTATAACTACCGAACGGAACACTAAAAATTATTGGAAATACCTTTACACAGTAGTTGATTCAATTCTACGAACTTTTGTAGAACATGATTTTACGATTGGAGTAAGTTTTAACATAGTTTGGTTGATGTTTGTGCTTCGAGGTTCTTGAAAATCACTATTTTTAGGAAGTGTACTCTCTAAAAAACATACCTGTATGAAAATTTCGGATTTCTAATTTCCAGAACATGATGACTACACATATCTATAACTCAATCCCGTTGAAAGTTACAAGTTATCTTATGAAAATAAATTGTAGAAAATAATAAATTAGGAAGCACATATGTGAATCCGCTGTGGGGGAGCAAAGAGTACCATCGTGAGCTTTGTGGAAAGTAAAAAATGAACACGTTAGCACTGCTTTTTCTCAGTCGATGATGATGATTGTTTTCAAATCGTTCTGAATCGTCAATGAAATGCGATCAAAACAATCATCAATCGGAAAGAAAAAGCAATGCTAACGTGTTCAATTCATTCATTCGTCGGTACATGTGTCATGCGTGATTTAACTATCATCAGGTTGCGATGCAGTGCTCGATCTTTGGGCATTTTTTGTAATTTATTGCCTGACATGTAAGCTGTTAATGGTTAATGAATTCATAGCTTTGTTCTATTTCCGTTGACTATGGTCTGGAAAAATAATGTCAATGTGTGTTTTTTGTACCATATATATTCAAAAAACTGTGATTTCAGGGTACTGCGGAGAACAAATCTCGATCAAACAATGTTAAAACGCAATTTGATCTTATTAGCGTGTTCGACAAACTTTAACAGAATACAATTAGCTTTCAAGTAGTGGTAATAGCAAGTGGTTTTGATTTTCCAAATGCTAGTTATGATTTTTCAAACCTTGATATAAGCTCAAAAACACATTTTCAACTTGAAGCATATTGAAATCTTTATCAAATGAGCTGAAAATTTGACCAGAAATTGTTCTTAGCATGATAATTCGGAATACTGCTTGACCGATAGATTTCCAGACATTTTTTCAAATGTGAACAGGTCTAATGTATATCTCTCACTTGCTTCTATCTTCTATTCTAAATCTATCACACTCAAACTATTCGTTCATAGCAATCGCTAGAACCAGAGACGGACATGAAACCGTTTCCCTAACGCTTCCATTCTTCCACGCGCATGCCTTTCCTTACGCCTGATACATAGGCAGTCTGCTAACCACAAAAGCAAACCTCTCTGCCATGCCTTTCCCCCCATCCATACACTACCGCATGAACTGGCTTAGATGCAGTGGACTGGCACGGCTGGCATCCTGCATAAATTTCGGCTCTTCCTCACATCGTTTTTGGTACTTCGCGTTTTGGTACCCACTTTCTGGTGGGTTTGCCCTAACTTGCTTCTGATTTTCGAGTATACGGCTCATGTGCTGCTAGTGCTACATTCTGGCAATTAAATATATTGCGTTGAATCGTCGTATTTGATGGAGGTTTTCGTCTTTTCGGCATTTTGTTGAATGTTTTACGCATCAGTGAGGTATCATTTATGTCTCCTATACAAAAAATCGTATGTTTTGTCAGTCCCAAAAAAATCAAAACAAAGGCACTGGACGCCATGTTGAATCAATGTTGGGTAGCTAATTATTGGCTCATTTCACCCCCTGGTATATACGGTCTACGTGGGAGCCAGTACAATGCATCATCAATTCCTTCCCCTTCCCCACATTGGTCTGCATTCTGACGTGGCAGGCACCATTGTCGCTAAAAATAGAAGATCACCAGCACTTATACACTGAGGATGCCTGTTAGTCCCAAGTAGTCATTCGGTTGGTTCCTTGTGTAAATGCAGCTGATCTGGCGATACTGGAGTAGCATCCACGGGCGGCCAATCAAGCTCAATCATCTAGTGTTGTCTATCATAATTAAAAAAAATGTCCTCCAAAGTTCATGAGTAATTATTTTCAAATGCTCCCGTGATAGCTTTTTCGCCCCTTTTCTGGTTTTTTCGCTTCCCAAATTCTGTATTTTAAATTTTCGCCTCTCAAGCTAAGAAATCCCCCCCAGGGAAGCGAATTCGCCAACTTCAGAAATCACTGATGTAGACCATCTAGATACCGTAATCCGGGGTAATATTGATTAGCGGGGCAACATTGATCGGTATGACGGTATAAACGGCCCATCCAATACGCGTGTTTGTGGCAATTGGCTCGCCGATACGTCCTTCGCGTAGCTTTAGAGTGGCTAGCAAGTGTATGTTGCTCAATCCTATCATCAGCCCTGGAACAGCTGCTGTAAAACTTTTTACAGGTAGTCCTTTGAGGTAGGCGAAACGTTGTTCCATTTCCTGGAAATCCATTGTTTGTTCGGGTAAGCCCAGATTTTCGACTACGTAAACTTCCGATGTCTTGAACCGCTTGTCATTGTCAACTGCTGAAACTTCAACCGCTACCTGCTGCGCGCACAATTTCTTCTGGATTCCACCGGTCCAGTGGATACACAAACTTTCGGTGCTTCCTTCAAGCCCAAGTGCTTCCGCTATCGATTGATCCACCATAGTAACGGAAGAACCGTCGTCCAGAAAGGCGTAAGTGTCGATTTGTCCATTGCTCCCATAAAGCGTCACAGGGAGCACCCGAAAAAGTGTTGTCGGCGTAAGCTGGCGATGAACATTGACGGTTGCATTTTTCGTTTCTCCAACAGGCTTTTTCTCTTCGACAGGCAAGTCGCTGTGCAGCAACCGATGGAGTCGTCTCTGGTATCCATTTATTCCACAAACTTCTCCGCGACATGGCCAACGACTGTGTGCCGTCAAGCAACGGCCGCAAAGTTGTTTCTCCTTTACTTCTTTCCAGCGAGCATCAACACACAGTTTTTTGAATGTCGGACAGTTCGCTGTCTGATGACCTCCTCCGCCACAAGTTGAGCAGGTCGTTGGTGGCTCCGCTCTCTTTGTTGGAGCGTACTTGGGTTGCATGTATTCTAGACGAGAAACATCCGATTCGGCTTTCCTTTGATTTGATGCTGCATGGGCATTCACAAACGCCTTATCCTTGCACTTAGATCGATCATCCTTGTTCGTCTTCGGTTGGCTAATTAGAGGCGTATCAACGCTACTAGTGGCAGCAGCAACCTTCTCCATGTAGTCGCCGAAACTGCGGAGATCCACAATGGGCAGGCTTTGTTGGTAAAGTGCCCAGTTACATTTGATAGTAGGAGGCAGCTTTTCCACTAGCTCTTGCAACAGGATAGGATTGGACAAATGGTTCTCCAGTCCGACCACTTTAAGATGACCGCACAAGTTCTGCACCATTAAGCCAAAGGTGACGATCTGCTCTCGGGCAGGAGTATTGCGAACCTTCGAAACCATGTTGTTCACGATTTGCTCAGGTCGCCCATACAAAGTTTGCAATGTCGAAATGATCTGAGGAACTGATGACGGATGCAGAAGAAGACTGCTGACTGCCTCCTTAGCTGCGCCTTTGAGGCACCGCTGAAGTCGCAATAGATTTTCGGAGTCCGAGTACCCACATGCGTTTGTTGAATGTAGGTAGTTACTGATGAACAGCGGCCACTCGATTGGGTCCCCAGTGAACGAAGGAAGTTCTCTAGAGATTACTTGTCGTGCCATAACTTGCTGCTGCGTTGGGTCATATTGAGCCTGTAGTGGTCCGTAGTTCGCGAAAGGGGGGCTTGGCTGAACGAAATTCTGTCGAGGTTCATTTTGGGGCATGGCATGGGAGTGGAAAACGGGCGAATCTGATGATGGTTCATGTAGGATGGATGTATAAGGGGCATTTATTGGCACTGATTGGTTTAAGGGAGTCGAGTATTGAGATCGCCCTCCCACTGGGGTGATCATCTAAAGCTCATCCATTTCATTTTGGTGGTGAGGGGGACTTAGAGGGGAGTAGTTCATCGGTCCCAAGGGAATGGCAGATAGATGGGTTTCACTTACCGAGGGTGCATTCTGGCGACGAATATGGTTACCTTCTCTTACTTGCGTGGGTTCTTGCAATCTCATTCCGACGAGATTCTCTTCCGGTATTGGTAGATCCGGTAGCTGGACTACCGCCTGCGCACGAACCGCTGGGTCACTCGTGCCGATTTGCTTCTGCTGTGCCGACATCTGCATTTCTAGGAACGCTCGCTCAATCCCTCTCCATCGTTGTAACTCCACGTCCCGTTGTTCCAGTTCTTTCTGCCGCTGTCTCTTGAACTCAGCATCTTCTTCTTCTCAACGCCGCAGTTGACGCACGAGGTCGGCTTCCCGCCGACACTGTAATTCGAACTGCTCTTCTTTGCTGCCTTTCAGCTCGTTGATCTTACTAATCAGGTCCAGTTCACGCTTGCGACGCATCTCGATTTCCTGTTCGTGCTGTTTCTGTTGCCGATCGTGTTCTTTCCGAAGATCCTCGGTATCTCTCCGCCACTTCTCGTACAAAGGTAACGTATTCTTTGGACGAGCGCCTCTCTCAGGGATTTTGGGTGCGGTGTATTCCAGTAGATTCGCTAGAGGCTATACATCTACTAGCGGCAAGATGTTCTCTCTGTCGGCTGCTTTCACTACATTATCATCGATGGTTATGCTTCCAAAGGTCTTCTCCATGTCGCTGTCAACGACGCCATCGATACTGGACGTCAGATGACTATCATCGCTCTTCTGATTTGCGTGGATAGCACCAACCCCCGTCTTCAATGGAGTGGACGTAATCTTAACGTTGTTCCGGTCAACTGAAGTCCCAGCGTGTGTGTGACTGCTCTCAACACTTACACCAGGTATCTCAGCAATATCGCTGACAGATCCGACAGCACTGTTCTGCTCATGGACCCATTCCTTCACCCTGCTTGTTCGATTGGACCGCCCACTATTCAAGCTTGACGTATCAGCTTCATCCTGCTGCTCCAGAAGTTCGTATTTTCGTGTAATGTACTCCTTCTCGCGCTCCAGATTCTCTAGGGTAGCTTGGCTTGTTGGATCTTTTCTTGCAAAAGGCGTTCTTCCTCGAGGCGCTGCATCTCTCGAGCCAATCTTGCTCTACGTGAGCTAGATGAGCTCGTCCGTCCAGCAATTAAGTTCGGTTGAGAGATTCGAGTGCGGGAAATACAGATCGCACAACAAAATGACTTTGAGTGAACTGTTTTCTGGGTCACTCCGGCGCAGGAAAAGTGATACCACTTCTTACAACCTTCGCACTGCACCATGAACCACTCGGCCTTGTTTGGACGATCGCAGGCACCACAATCCCTTTCATCCGCACGCTCCTCGTCAACTATGGATGGTTCGAAATTGGCCTCCGATGACTTCACGGATGCATTCTCACGATGAACGTCATCATTTTGGAGGTTAGCCGCACCTTCTGCAATAGCTCGAGTCCGCGACCGCGTCTGCCGTACAGCCGATCTCCGATTCATGGTACCTCACAATCACTAAGTTCTTTAGTTTTTTTTTTTTTTTTTTTTTTTTTTTTTTTTTTTTTTTTTTTTTTTTTTTTTTTTTTTTTTTTGTATGGTATTCAGTTGGAGCTGCCTGACAGCTTAACTTGTCAAGGCTGAACCCTCGGTCTGGCTTTTGCCAAGTTTCCCTTCTACCAGGACCAATACTCAGACGGACTAGGCAATGGCGCCCACATGAACACTGTTTTTTTATTAGTATTGTGACGTGGTAGTTTTTGAAAAGTACCCATATTCCCTTGCTTCTGAGAAAAGGAAGCATTGTGAAAATCAGCAGCTCCATCAGAATTTGTTTGAAATAGTAGTGTAGTAGTGTCATTACTAATACTGTCTAGTCGAAATGGTTTTGAATAATTTGTCATTCAAGTGCTATTCTGATTACTCCTGTCTTTTACGTAAGATTAGAGTCTTAAATGTCAATTGTCGACAAGTCTTAACAAAATTAGGCTGTTTAATAAGAGTTCTAGTTAATTTCATTTTTTGTTGTTAAAAGTATTTATTGGTCATTACGTTCATATATCCTTAAAGAAAAATAGTCGCTTTCCTTGTCTGTTCAACAATTTTTCGAAACTAGCAAGTGTGCCCTAATGATCGATCTCAGCGTCTTACTTTCTATAGTCATTTTTATAGTGAATATTGAAGAGTAAAGTTACCTTAGGCTTCTATTACAGTCTCCTACAAGATTCACTTTTCGGTGGCAAATGCAATGCTTCACAACGCCTACTTTCTACTTGTATTTTTTGCGAAAATGAAGCTGGAATTAGATTATTTATACCGCTGTTACAAAATAGGTATTTCTTATTATGGCAATGTAAAAACCATATTAAAATAAGATTGTCGCCACTTATTTCTACTCAGTGAATCTACTAGTCATTTTCCTAAGAGTTCCTAAGTATTCCCTACGTCGTATATGATAACGATGTATCTAGCTAGCTAATAGTAAGAGTGGCTACGGATCATTCTGGTTAGCAAAAGGCAAACTGAACGTCACCAATAGTATTAATGTCCACTTCGAATAGATTAATTATTTGAAATGGGCATCAATTCTATCAATAACGCAGAATGTCCGTTGGATCACATCCGAGATATTATTGCGTCTATGCCATATGAATTATGACGCGGCTTTAAGCAAAAAATGCCAAAATGTGATACCACCACTACAGGTTACGCCTTTGGTTTCCATCATATGGGCTAATGGATTATGCCCTCCCATCGCGGCAAGGTCGCATAACCAAGGGGAGGGCTAAAGCTGCAATATTTATTTATTATTTTAATACGATTCCAGTCCATTTCAGTATAGTTACTTACAACTTAGTGTCCGAAAAATATTCCACACTTACAGAACACCAGTAGAATATATAATTGTAGGGAGTCTAAAACTAAATAATGGGTTTTATATAAAGTTATAAAAAGGAAAATTCAAAAAATATACTTTGAGAAATAACATCTGCTTCACTTGAGTATAAATTGTTTATAACTACTTCGATTTGCCTATCATCCTGCCTGACAATTCGCTAATGTCAACTTCAATTTGACATCTCCTGTCTCACCCGCTAAAGGGGTTACATTGCACCGAGCCGAGGGGTATTAGCTGTCCTCAACACAGCATGAAACCTTTTGTGTTCAGTAGATCATATTCATATAATAGAGCCACATTCATTTATTCGTCCGAATCGATTCAAAACATAAGAAAAATAATTTATTGTTCTTACAATTTCAACTCCCTAATTTCAACCTAATCTGGCCATGGTACTTCTAATTTAGCCACCCTCATAAGAAATCAATGTGATTGGCAAATTACGAGATTTTCAAAGCATGAAAATATTTTCAGTTCATTTCCGATATTTTTTATACATAATAAGGATTGAAAGCCTGCGTTTGACACACTTGTAGTAAAAATTAGGCTTCACGTATAATTTTTTAAAGACATTTTCTCTTAAGATGGTCAAAACTGGTACTTTTACCCTATGACTATTTAATACCAACAAAATAATAAAGCGCCAATTTAAAGCTAGCAGCTTCGTGTCACCGAGTAAAATTAGATGTTATGCCACCCCGCTGCAGCCGTTTTACTTACAATAATTAAGTGGTTAAAAGATTAAACATAATTACCGATAGCTCTTGATACAGCCAGCTGCCCATTGACACGGTAGGATCCATTCCAGTTTAGAACAACTCCGCCAAGTTTTTCAATTCTGTTGCATTCGCTCTACAAATTAAACAAATCTATTAGCATCATTAGTCATACACATATTTCAAGAAACATACCTCTACAGATGGGACATGCGGTGACACTATTTGACATACTTTTCCTTCGCACACCAGAAGAGCCTGTGAGTCACCGACCCAACCAACAATCAGCCGTTTTTCGATTGCTCTATAGATGCACACCAGGGCGGTGGTTCCACAGTTTAGTGCCTATTGGTGGAACAATACATAATTATTGTAATGACTTCAATACAAATCGCGCTAGTTTATCGTAGAATATTTATGGGAACTAGGGAGCTTATATTGAATGCTTATACAGTTGACTGTCACTGTCCATATCTCGATAAATCTCGGTATCTCTCTATCTCGATGTGATTTTCATTCACGATTTTCTATCCGTATGTCGATACAGTCCACCCTCCATGAGTCGATATTGAAGGGACCATAAAATTCGATTTTTAATATGATTCCATGAGTCGATATCGAATAATGGAACATCGACTCATGGAGGTTTAACTGTATGTCCATTATCAAAGGTCACTAGACTAGATTTAGTGAATGTGCTAAATATTGTTAATCAATTTTCGTGAAAATATTGTGCTGTTTTACAACAATATCATCAATAACAGTCAGTAATATTCAGTAATTTTACTACTGAATAGACGTCGATTTTTTCAATTTTTAAGAGTTAAAGAAATATTTTTGTATGTAAATCTTGTGCGTTAAGTTAGGCACACAATGTTCCTTATTATTTGCTATTTTGTTCAGCATGTTTCGTAGGATCCAAAAAAGGAAAAGAAATACTTATGGTGGTTGCATTCAAAGAATCCGCCCGCAGAACAACCCAATACTTTATGTAATCACATGTATATCCTTAAATTACGTAACGTTTTTAGGGAGAGGAAGAGGGGTCAGGGAAACGCAACGATTGATACACAATTTTCGATACCAAAAATGTGGTCAAAATGAAGAGGGGATGAAAATGGCGCGATTTATGGACGCCCCCTAATGTTTCAATCAATCACGTCAGGTTAAATTTATACCATACGGGGTGTACATGAGATACGTGACACACAAACATACAATTTTCTACAACAACCGCGCTCATCCGCTGAAACCTTAAAAAAGTATGAATCGTCACATTCTCCAGAACACCTTCTGCCCAGCATGACGTACTTAATGGATGATCCCATATATGGTTCTCGATCGTTTTCGACGCCCTTACAAAAAGCAGTATACAGAGAGAAGGAGAGACGGTAGGTGGAAATGTGTTATTTTATGTATTATAATTAATGAAGATTCTCAAACGGCTATTGGGGCCGATTGTTTCTGTTCTAGTATTTTGTATTTTTTGCAACTGCCCTTCCCGTTTCGGCGCAACGTAGTTTTTAAACGATTCCCTTGTTTGAGATCACGCCGAAAATACATTAAACTAAACAATAATGCTCGACTATGATTTTTGACTTTTATGTTCACTCTAAAGCGCTTTTTTCAGTTAATTAAGCTATTAAATACAAACATTCTTGTAAAAGTTAACCTTTAGCAATTTTTTTTAGTGCGTAAAATAAGGAACATAGTGCGTCAAATTAGGCACATTGAAGAATTGAAGCGTCAATTAAGGAACCTAATGTGTTCTACAAAAATACATTAAAACATGAAGAAGACAACGTTTGATATATGTTTACTGATTTTTCTCTAATTTTATATTAGTTGAGCTATTTATTAATAACAAATTTCAACAAAATCTGACAGATTTGGACGATTTGACAAAAATTTGAATTTAGAATTTCCTTAACCGCGTCAAATATGGTACGTCCACGGTAATAGAGGTATTTACGGTACATCTGAACATTCGGACCGGATATCACAAAAAACTGATTTAGGCCGAATACTGATTTCTGTTACTGTTACGGCTACCTCGATAGTCCCTTGAATCGCAGTTGCACTGGTTTTGTATTCTATAATTCGATGGTCCCTGCAATATCGAGTTGTGGAGAGTTGAATGTATTTGTACTAAACCGAATAGTAAAGCCAACGGAACTATTTTTACGTGATATGAAAGCTTATAGGGAGCCGGATCCTATTCTTGGCACTTACACCCATCGACGCTTCAAACATTTCGAAAATTTAAAAGCTTATATTTTTTTTTCTTGACGATAGATAATTATCAAAAATCGTATGATTTTCAGTTCTCTTCAGTGGGAGTTTTGTTTAGTGTATTTCATAAGAACGCTCGTATAAAAACCTTATTATGCTACTGGGAAATTCTTTGCCACGAGGTTATTTTTTTTATTTACGTTTTTCACAAATAGTGCAACACCGATACTGATATATAGTTTAACAAACTTGACATTTTCCGTCAAATAATCAATGAGTAGAAAAAAATTACTGTTTTGTGTTATAAAGAGTTTTTTTTGGCACCCTAAAATAAAATTTCATATTTTGTTCCGTTATACTTACATGTTTTTCTGATTTATCTATAAAAGCCACGTCGGTTTTCAGGAATGATTCTTTGATTGCTCCTTCGATATTCTGAGGGTACTTAGAGCTTTTTGCAATGTTGTAACAAAGATGCGCCGCTGTAAAAAAAGCAGCATCTTGTCCTCCGTGCCCATCAAATACTCCGTAGAAGCTGGTAGGTTCTGGATCCTTACATCCAAACATTCCGTTGAAATCGCTAATACAAACATGTCTGTCTTCCATCTTTCGACGCGTGTTCTTGATGGCCTTCACGCAATGTCTGGGAGTTTGTGTTAATACTGAAGCGGAACTTTTGGCCAAAATTTCATTTAGCTCTGCATTATCAAGCAGCCTCTCACAAATGTCGTTTGTGTGTGATATTACTATTGTACTTAATTTCAAGGGATTGTACGCTAAAAAATATTTTATTAATATATGGAAAGAAAAATAATATTTCATGCCTTACCATATCCATCAAAGCCGCATAGCTTGGGCAGTTTCAAGTATGATTTACTCGTTTCTTGAACTACTTCATTTATGATGGGTGCGAGTAAACTTTGAGGGCATTTCCTGAAAATAAGAACAACAATGAAACGAATAAATTTCTGACTCCTAAATGTAAGTTATGTTAGTAAAATGCAATAATAATCTTGTGGCGGGGCATTCTAATCCATCGATGCACCTCTTGAAATAGTGGAGAGAAGAAGAATGAATAATAAACAGTAGTTATCTGATAGTCAAGGGACGCGGTTTATTTTGTCCAAATCCGATCCTCGAAATATTCCGGAGATTCTCGAACCGCTCGAAATTTCATTTTTCATTTTCATTTTGCAGCGTTTGGTGGGGCAATGAGAGCGCAAGTCAGTCCAAAGCCGGGGGAAAGGGATAGGTAATGGCCGTAATAGTCTATGCGGACCACTTGAACACCATCGGAAAGGATAAGAAGGGTTGGGGTAGGGTATAGGGAATTGGAGAAGACTTGACACAGTTATGCGATTAATGCTGCAAAATGTAAATGTGCTGAAAGCAATTTAATTTGAGTTTTGAAGTTTGATTTGACTTATTAAAATTCCAAATAGATCGACCATTGTACAAGTAAGAAAGAATATGCTGATCGCTTTCTAGAAATTTTATAAACAACAAAATAATAACAATATGAGAGTGATGCTAAGGGCTGCTGATGGCACGATGCGATGCTTTAGGAGATTTTTGATACTGATTGAACATTACTATAAAGAGCGCAGTTCAATCGATGGTGATAACTTTACAAACTTTATCTGTTTTTGCACTGATTGACGATGCTGATTTATATAAAAATATTTGATATTATTAGTTCATTTTTTTGTGTGATCTATGAGTTAATAATGGAAAAATTTTACATACCCTTGATGATCATACTTCCCTGACTAGAAATATTCTATTTTGAGCATCCTTTTCGAAGCTGTTCTATCCAGGTATCCATGTACTGCTTTCAATCCTGAAATTATTCTTATTGTGCATGCTCATGCATTATATTAGTGATGCTCATAATCATGCAACAGATAAAAAGGAGAGAAAAAGAGAATATAGGAACAGTGAGATTACTAATCACTAAGTAACTATGTAGTGTTGTTAGAATTATAAACAATTAAACAGTAGTAATGAATAGCTTATAAAATGACTTTGCAGCATAGCTGAGCCTTTCGGATCGTAAGACCGATGTATAAAAATAATTTGTTTCGAAATTGTCCGCGTGGTCTTCTAGTGCCCCTATCAGATAAGAATCAGTCATAGACATACATACCGAATGCTCGCCATGACCCTATGATCAACATTTGTATATGTATAGCCTTAGCTGATGTGGCTTTTCTAATAGGTAGTTCTTTCACTCATTGATTGTCTTCAAAACCTTGTCAAGTATAGAAAATTGATTTTATTTCATTTATTACTACATTGAAGCTACATTGTACTTATTAAGTATTAGGTATTATTTTGTTTTTATCACTATTGATATTATCAAGGCCAGAATTCCAAGTGAGTGAAGAATTTTATAGTACTAGAACACCATAGAAGATCGCTAAACATTACCTAATCATGGAACGGCTTTTTGCTCTATTATTTTAAGTAGATGCTATTGATCTCCCTTTGCTCCTATCCGCAACCCGGTGCACGCGCCCTGTTGGTTTTCGAAAACCTCGTAGAAGATTACAAACCGTCAATGGCATTCCCAATTACTACCCCACATTGCACATTGGGAGTCGATGCCGGTTATGGACCCTTTGCGTATTATGGACCCCCTACAGAAAAACATAAAATTAACACTCAAAGCAACTTTATTCCTATGAAAATCAACCGGGGGAACTTCGATTACATTGTTAGTCAGCAGTTTCAGGCAAAATATTTGGTTTGAGACGCATAAATATAGATATTTGAACAGTTTTGTAAATGAAACCACACAAGAGGGTCCATAATACGCATTTCCAGGTGGGTCCATAATAGGCTCGTCGGCAGCGAGCCAGATTACATGGGAATCAAATGGAGGGTCCATAATACGCAACGTCAAATTTGTAAACAATCCTATTATGGACCCCGGGAGGGTCCATAATAGGCATTCGGACAACAGTTTTTCAAATGCACATTTCGCTGGAAAAATCGCATGATTTAGTATGTTTCATAGACGTACTATGAAGTAAAGACATTGAATTTGTTGTTAGACTCCACAAAACGTACATGCGTCTGAGATATCATTGCGGAAAAGCGTCTAGAATAAATTTCAGCTACTAAGGTGTCCATTACTAGCATTGAAACCCTACTACCCCACATTGCACATTCAAGGGTCTGATTGTGCTCCTAACCCACCCTCAGTCTGTAATCTTCTCGCCAGTTTGAAATTATATTTTCCCGAAGTGAAAGTAATTTTGGTGAATGATAGCGTAGTGCAGCTCAACTGCATAGTACAGTAGTTTAACCAGAATCTTTAGGTCAGAAGATAAAATCTAAATTTTGTAACAAAAAGGTTGCCATTGCTTTGAAATTCACCCAACATCTAATCAAAACTACTAACTACAGCGATCAATTATCAAAATTCATCGCTCCCTGGAAAATATAATCCCAAGCCCAGGGATTCTCGAACCGCTCGAAATTAGTCCGAAAATGTCGCTACCGCCGGAGAACGCCGCGAATCCGAACGTCAAAAACGTTCCAGTTGCTGCCGGTGTAACTGTTAAACTTCCGGAGTTCTGGAAAAACGACCCGACAATGTGGTTCGCCCAAGCGGAGGCTCAGTTCGCCCACGCTAATGTCATCCAAAATTCTACCACATTATTGCCATATTGCGGATTTGGTGATAGCACCTCCTAAAAAAAACAAGTACGCAGCCGTCAAACAACGCTTGATTTCAGGGTTTCAACTGTCCGCAGAGGGAAGACTGGAACGTCTGTTGAGTGCCAGCGATTTGGGAGACATGCGGCCATCACGGAAAATCACGGACGACCTTCTTAAGATGTTATTTTTGCCGCCAAATGTCAAGGCTATTCTCACAATCAGCGACAATACTATCGAGAAGCTCCAACAAATCACGTTTCTGCTACAGCAAATAACAGCACGGACGATACCTCGGATCTGCGACTCCAAATTGTGAGCGCTGCAATACGTAATGCCGAAATACGTAACCTCAAAACAAGCAGCGCTAGAGCCAGGAGCCGCTCTACATTGAGTACAAGAAACTTGCCAACATCGGGAGACGCAATTTGTTGCAAATTTGTTCCAGGTTTTGAGCGAGTTAGGAATATGTCGCCCTTCTAGCAGCAGTTGGGCTAGCCCTCTACACAGTGTGCAGAAGAAGAACGGTCAATAGAGATTCGTAGGAAATTATCGATACCTGAACCAGCATATTCACGATCTGTTGAATGCATTCCAGGGAAAATCAGGGCGTACCATCAGATTCCAGTTGAAGAGGCAAATATTTCAAAGACGACCGTCATAACTCCGCTCGGACTGTTCGAATTCACGCGAACGCAGTTCGGTTTATGCAACGCCAGTCAAACCTTTCAAAGGTTCATGCACCAAGTTTTCGCCGGATTGGATTTCGTAGTGGTCTTCGTAGACGACATATGCATTGCTTCATTATCCATGGAAGAGCATTATTCCCGCATTGAAGAATCCAAAGCAACATTCGAACAGTGTAAAGAATCGCTTGCATTCGGTCGGGAGCTCACAGCCATGAAAATGTCTGTACAGTATTTTCGATACATGGTGGAAGGTAGGAAACCGCTCACGACTGCGCTGACATCAAAGCCAAGTAGTAGACTTCCCCATGAAGCTCGCTATTTACGATTGTTATGTTCTCATACCGGACTGAAACTCGAGCTTCGTCAGATACCTTTGGCGTAGTCACCACTGTATTTTTTTCAATAGAAAGGTAAGGCCATACATACCGGCTCAACATCGTCAGCAGGTATTGCAAGCTATTCACGGGTTGGCTCATCCAGGGATACGAACTACTCGCCACTAGTGTTACTGCGCACGTGCAGGACCTAATTGCTTGCAGGAGCCTCATTGCTTGCAAGCACACGGGAGCGCTGTACATTTTGAGACCTTTTTTGGTGCGCCTCATTTTTCTTGAGATGTGTCTCACTGCGGTCTCATGCGCTCCGTCACATGCACTGTTTAAAATTCAGCACAATAATTAAAGTGATTACAAAAGTTTTCAACGAGGATCGAAATTGTAACTCTTGGATCGCGAGTCTTCGACCATATCATGTAAGCCATCTAGACACCTGCATAATGAGGCGAAAATAGCTGTAGAGGCTCTTCGTCACTAAGCAGTTGTTTCACAACTTGGATACCGATGGCGAGCCGTAGCGCCGAGCAGTGCATGAGACGAGTCTCCCCGAGAGCACATCACCTAGCGCGCGCTTTTAGAATTTTCGTGAGCCTCCATCTAGCGCAGCACACTAGGATTCCGATGAGCTGAGAGACGGTTTGGTTGGAGGCTCGTCAGTACATTTATGTGCTCCTGAGAAATATGTAACTCTACTCGCCACCTAATTACCGACTCAGACAAAGACGTACAAACGAACGTTAAATCTTGCATCCAATGTCAGCGATTCAAAGTCCAACGTCAAATAAAAGCTCGTCTCGAAAAGTTCGTTGCCCCTAATTGTCGATTTCGCCATGTTCATATTGATCTAGTCGGCCTCCTTCCACCATAGAACGCGTTTGAAACTGAGTGTGGCAGAAGAGCGGTAGTGATGAAGGTTCGTGTGGAAGAGCGTAGCAAAACGGCGAAGCTGATGATAGTTTTCACACTCGCCCTAATTCTGACTCTGTATTTGAGGTGAAACATCTCGGAATCCAAAGATGGCCGGCACAATGGCCGACTTGTGCCCCTACTCACGTTTTTAAGGGTACTAAACTAGAGAAATAGTTGGCAAACGTTTCTGATCTTCTTATTTTAAGCTTTCTGCTAGTGCACAACGCCAAAATAAAAAGTGCACTGATGTTGGATGCTTTCTTCGCGAGATTTGTGCCTTCAGTTTCAGTGCAATCTTAGATGTTGATTCCAAGCTGTTTCACCTTAATGAATCTACAATTACTATTACTATTACTATTACTATTACTACAATGTAATTACTAGATCTGCCTTCTGCATTAAACATTTCTGGACAAACATTTGAAAAGGCCCCAAGGGGTCTTGAGCCTTTTTCCAGAAACGTTGCTGTTGAGCCCTACCACGCAAACTAACACCACTATCAGAAAGATTGGTGTTAGCTCTTCCTCAGAGTGGCATTCCGCTTATTTTTTATCAAGAGAATGGGCTAATTTTCCTTCTAAAAGAAACAGTGCTGAAAAGTGCTACTTTTCAGTACTCTTTTGGGAGTTTTTTTTAAGATCAACGCTCAGTCATCGTCATCATCAAAACTTAAAAAAGCAGTTTTTCTGTTCAAAACTAAGAATTATTCGATGAAAATGTGTTCATTGTGTTTCGGTTAGAGAACAAAATACAGTGAACACATTTTATTGTAAATTTTCTAGTTTTTGAAAATTCCGAAATCAATGACGGATCCTGCCCCCTTAATGACTTAGGACCAATTCCTTCACCTTCGCTTAGACCTTAATCCTAGTTTAATCATATGGGTAAACGTGGCTTATGGCTTAAGCGAAGGTGAAGAAATCGACCATTAGTCAACTAGGTTCTGATTCTACATCCATTGAACGATCTGAATTGAGTCAGATTCTTATAGTGCAACAGATATCAGAACTTCAGTTTCTCTCTCTGGCCGCCGATCAGCAACACTGATGTTTGTTCGCGACTAAAAACGGGTGAACCAACGTGCGTACGTCGTTTTAGAAAACCTCGCTTGAAAATTAGATCTGACGTAGCATTTAGCTCGGGAGTCTTGGGCTTTTTCAGTGAGGTGAATATCGTTATGATATGATGTCAAATGTGATACCTTTAGAGTTCTTTTGAATGGGTGACAAAAATATTTGTTTTACTCACGTTTTTTTGCTTGATGTTCCTTTTACCACCAACAGCTGTTAATTTTACCCACATAGTACAGGTATAATGAACATTTGGATCGTTTTTTGATAGCAATAAAAATATGTGAAAATTTAGCTATTTCAGTCCGAAATCGTGTCGCTGCAAAAAATAACATCCCTATTTTTGATGTTGTACGAAAGAACTACACAAATTTCTTGTGTTTGTATCAGAAACAAGAGATGATATCCTTAAGGGGGCAGGATACGTCATCGATTTCGGAATTTTCAAAAGCAGTTTTTTCGTTCAAAATCAAGAAAATTTACAGGAAAAGGTGTTCACTGTATTCTATTATCCAACCGAAACACAGTAAACACATTTTCATCGAAAAATTTCAAGTTTTGAACAGAAAAACTGCTTTTGATGTTTTGATGATGACGATGATTACGAAGACGGAGCGTTGAACGTTAAGGTGTTCATTTTACCACCCTTCCCCTATGCCCTACACCGTGTGCATTATGCGCACTATTGAGAATCGAGTTGCGACGCGGCGAAATTGGTCAAAAATCAAACTTTGCATGTTGGTTAACTCATTTTCTAACGCGAAGCAGTTCCACTCATAGATCGCACTACGCTCGTTTCTCAAGTTTCTTAAACTTCCAACACAAGCCCAGAAATGGTAGTCAAGGACTGACAAAACTTATAGAAGATAATTAAAAACGGAAATTACTTACAATTAGGGAACTGGACCGAAAAAGTAATGATTAGACTTCGAGCTTAATGCGAATACATAACTTATTGTGATTAGTTCATCATCCCTGGGGCTCTCCTCGCTTCAGGATTTTGTCTTTACTATCACTAAAAGGAGCCTTTTCAGTTTTGAATATCGTCCTTGTCTTGCGGACTTGGAGGATGTAGTACAGTTTGTTGCTTCACTCTAAACAAAAATCGTGGGCTTCATGCGGCGGTTCGTGTAGGCAATTCAGCAATAAAAAAAACTTGTTTTCGGCTCTTACCTAGCCAGTCTTTGACAATAGAATCAGCATTGGTAGTGTGAAAAATTATGACAGTCATTCCACAGCCTACCTGATTGAGCAATAATGTTACTATGCGTAGATGCTCATGTGGATTTCATTGAAATAAGTTTTTGCTTCAAGGGATAATCCGGTTATGGTTGGTGGTGTTTTCATTACCCTTTATAATCCTTGTTTGGACCCGTGTCTTCGATTTTTCGTTTGACCTGTTGGCGAAAGCTAGCGGTGGTATTCCTTCTTGGTCACCGTCTTGGATAAAACAAAAGTTAGAAAGTCTCGTCTTTTTTCGTTTATTCACTAAACATGGTTGCAACTACGAACAAACGAAGGGTAAATCTCTGAATTCACAACTTCCTTAAAAAAAAGGGTTTAAAACTATTGCTAAACGTGGCAAGAATGGAATAAAGGACGTTTCTCCGGAATCCGTACTTTCTTCCAAGGATGAAACCAGGTCCGTCCCACTCGGGCTCAGATTGGGTACCACTTCTAGTACTGCATTTGGTCCCTCGGTAATGCAAAAGGTACCCAAGTTTGACAGATCGCAGTACACTTTTCACGGCATTCTAGATTACCTTATGAGCCATAAAATTTTGGGCAATTGCAAAGGACATGGAGGTCTCCATTTGTCTCTGGTGAAACGGATAATGTTGATAATTGCATCGAAATGAGCAATCAGTTCGATGCTTCAGACAAATATTTTCCGAACACCAAAAGTGACTATAAGTCACCTGAAGAGATCAAAAAAGGAATAAATGATTTACTTGGATTTTCCCCAGTCCAAGTAATCATTAGAAAAAAAAAACCTTATCTGGCATTGTTCGGAAAGGGCTTTTTCAAGAATATTATTTAGTTCACTTTAATAAAAAGGATCTAAATAATATTAAAGCTTTAGAAAAAGCAAGACTTATGTTCGATGCCCGTGTGACATGGGAACATTTCGAGAATCCTGGAGGAATTTACCAGAACCCAACTCAGTGCCGTCGGTGCCAAGAGTGGGGTCATGGAACAAAACATTGCCGCATAGATGCTAAATGCATGAATTGCAGAGGTTCTTCTTGCGCTAAGGACGTATGTCCTGTGAAGGAAGATACCAAAAAGTTTGAATGCGCAAATTGCAAGGGCCCTCATAAGTTTATTTTTGGGATTACCCTTCGCGTATGCGAGTCGTCGAGGCTCGTGCCAGGCAGATGAACGGTAATGTCCGTTACGATAACGGTCGTTTGCGGAATTCCCTTGGTAGAGTATCGTAAAATGCTCAGTTTTCAGGAAGATTATAATCATGCTCATTTACAAATTGTTATTGGATTACGTTTTTCTAACGGACCCAAATAATAATTTAAATTATTCTATCTTTATTAACGAGATTTTTAGCCCTGGGAATAATAATTTAAATATTTTAAATTGGAATGCTCCTTCTTTGAATGGTAAAGAGGACGAGCTGTTTAATTTTCAAACAGCTAATAACATACATATAGAAGTTTTTACCGAAACTTTTTTGAAACTTGAATCCCAGCCTCAAAAGAGATCCTAACTGTTTTGTTTATCGTAATGATCGACTTGATGTGGAATATGGGGGAGTTGCAATCATCATTCATTCGTTCGTATAAAACATCAACTTTTTTCATCATTTGAAACTAAAGTTTTTGAAACTTTCTGTTGAAACACAGCTAGGTAAATATACTTTCATAGCTGCCTTGAAAAGGCATAGAAGCCTTTCAATGTTCAAGTTAATTTGCTCCAAACTGACTTGCAAAAATTGACTCGCAATAAGTCAATTTTTTTTGTCATTGATGACTTTAATGCGAAACATCGCTCATGGAATAATTCGCAAAGTAATTCCAACAGCAGAATTTTATTTGATGAGTGCTCTTCAGGATGTTTCTCAATTCATAGCCCTACATGTTTTTCCTCTTCTAGAAACCCTTCTACGAATGATTTGGTCTTAACCGACTCTAGTCATCTTTGTAGCCAACTGGTTACTCAAATCGTTGTATGGAACGAAGTAGTTCGTAGCAACCGATTTGGCCAGAGTTTACCTCACGAAGAAGTTTTGATCGCAACCAGATTTTTTTACACCGGATAGGATAGAGTTACCTTCAGCAATTCCTCCAGAAATTCTGCCTGCCAGCGATTTCTCCAAGGGATATTCCAGGAATTCCCCCAGAAAAATCTCTACAGGGATTCCTCTAGAGATTTCGCAACGAGTTTCCTAAAGTACAAAAAGAATACCTCCACTGATTTGTCCATAGAATCCTTCGGTAATATTTTTAATAGGATTCCTCCTGGAATATCTTCAAGAATTCCTCCATGAACTTTTTTAGTGATCTGTGCAGGGATTCCTCCAGAGATTCTTGCAGGTATTTTCAAGCGATTTCTCATGATGTTTCTTCAGAGAATTTCTACTGGGATGCTACAAGTAATCACCTTACGAATTCCTAAAGGGATTCCTCAAGAGTTTTCTCCAGCTATTCTTCTAGAGCAGGGGTTTTCAGCCTTTTTGGCTCGTGGAGCACTTTTTAGAATAAAACAATTGCGGGGAGCACCTGTTCCTCATCATAACTCCCTTTGAAATCTATTTTTTTACATGCTTACATCGATCCTATAATTCCTACAAAAGTATAATTTATATGCTTTATTCTTTCAAAAATTTTGATTTTTTTTATTTCAATTCTTATCTATAAAGATTAGTTTATTTGATTGAGCAAACTTTTTTATTTCTAGGTTAAACTATGACAATTAGGCATCTAAATCAGGCCGGCCCAACATTTTTGGCTCTTTTTCAACATAAATGGTTGGTGCGTTCGCAAGAACAGACCAATATGAACACAATTAGTCTCAAATGAAAGCTTTTTAGTATATCTGTCTAATCCATGCCGCAAATTTAAAATTTATATCAACGTCTGTTCCGTTTTTATCAAGTTCCGATTTTGTCACGCTCCGATTTTGTCACGTTCCGATTTCGTTCTTATCAACACACAAAAATTGTTTTTTTTTTTTTATATTCTAAATGTTTAGAATATGAACTCAACACTTATTTTGAAGCAATTTAAATGTTTTTCAATAGCGTCAGAGTAGAATTTTCTACATTATGTTAATAATGAGCTTCTACGATACATGGTAGGTGTCAAGTCATATACGATTCAATAAGGTTTGACTCTTGCTTATCCACTAATCAATTGGAGTTTTCAAACTAAACATAGTCTGTTGGACAAGATTGAGCCATCCTTCAACAATCGAGAGTTGCTCTGGCCACGTTCTAGCAATAACTGGAATTTGTGATTACAGTCGAAGCTTGTTATAACGACATCGCAAAGGACCGTCGTAATAGGGAAAAGTCGATATAGAGAACACAACATAATTACATTAAAATGTTTTTGAAGAGATCGAAAAAAGTCGTTCGATAGAGCTTTTGTCGCTATAAAAGTTGTCGTTATAACGAGCTTCCACTGTGGTTAAATATGTGCTTAAGAACCCTTTTCTTTTTATTATATAATATGGCATCTAAAAAATTCCTATGTAAATTTGATAGACATAGAGGCTGTCTATTAATTACGTAGGGCAATTTTTGCGATTTTTGACCTCCCTTCTTCTATGGTATGATTTTTGTATGAAAATAAAAAATTATTTGTGTTTCATGTAGGATATCTCGTTGCAACTCTTCAACCAGAACGCACAGCCCGCAGCACTGAGGAAGCCCTCGTGCCGCTCGACTCAGTCGCGATCGCAGGCTCCAGTCATCTCAGTCGTTCTGGTCCTGTTGTCGAGTTAGGTGACGAGGGCTTCCACACTTCAACTCCAGGCAAGTCTCTACTCGTTAATCACAGTTCATCCAATGATGCTCGGCAATGTTTCAGCAAACAGGCAACGACTGGAAATACCTCCACGATGAATGAACTGAGGATATACTACCAAAATGTTCGCGGTCTGCGAACTAAAATCGACGATTTCTTCTTAGCTGTTAGTGAAAACGAATACGACGTGATTATCCTGACTGAAACTTGGCTGGACAACGTCATTTTCTCTTCGCAACTTTTCGGAAACCAATATTCAGTATATAGAACCGACCGCAACGCCACAAACAGTGTCAAATCCAGGGGTGGTGGAGTGCTTATTGCCGTCTCATCGAAATACAGCAGCTACCGTGATCCTGCTACAGTATGCAATTCTCTTGAGCAGTTGTGGGTACGTATCGACATGCGAAGTCATAATATCAGCGTTGGAGTTATTTATTTGCCTCCTGACCGTAAAGACAATCTCAACGACATTCAGCATCACATAGACTCTATAGGGTCGGTAATATCTTTGCTTGGACCCAATGATCTCGCCTTGCAATTCGGAGATTATAATCAATCAACAATTTCGTGGACCGCCACCGAGCCTCCATATGTGGACATGGATCATTCACGCTTATCAGTTGCTAGCTGTGCACTATTGGATGGCTTTGATCTTCACGGAATGACGCAAATTAATACAATCAAAAACTCGAGGGGGCGTCTTCTCGATCTCATACTTGCGAATGATTTTGCTTTACCTAGCTGTGTTTTGAGAACACCCGTAGAAGCACTCTTAGCTATCGACGAAAACCATCCACCGCTCGAAGTTGGAATTTGCCATACAATGCCACTTACGTTCGAAAGTTCTTTTGATGGCACCAGATATGATTTTGGTAAAGCTAACTATTTTGAGCTGAATTCTGCGTTACAGGCGTTAGATTGGAACCTTCTTAATCTGACTACCGACGTTGATGAGGCAGTTGAGTATTTCACTAATGCCGTCAACACAACCATTGCATCGCATGTTCCTTTGGCTAGACCTCCACCAAAGCCAATTTGGTCAAACTGTAGATTACGTTCACTAAGGCGCCGCCGTTCTGCAGCCCTTCGCAAGTATTGTAACAACCGATCGCAGTATTTTAAGCAGCAGTTGAATATTGCAAGTAGAGAGTATCGTACTTACAACAAACTCCTATATTCTCGTTATGTCAGCCGTATCCAACGCAACCTACGCTCAAATCCCAAACAATTCTGGGCATTCGTCAAAACGAAGCGGAACGAAAATGGTCTTCCTACTTCAATGCACCTAGGGTCTCAACAGGCAAACTCAGCTGCAGAGAAGTGCGAATTGTTTGCAGCACAATTCAAAACGGCCTTCATTAGTTCCGCCACACCTTCCTCCCAAGTTGAGTTAGCTGTATGTGACACTCCACATGATGTGCTGGACTTGAACACTATCCAGATCGACGATGATGTTGTTTTGAAAGCGATAAGAAAACTGAAATCTTCAAACTCTGCCGGGCCCGATGGTATCCCTACAGTTATACTAAAGCGCTGCTCATCTGCACTAGCAGAACCGCTGACTAAGATATTCAGACTGTCTCTCCAACGTCAACGTTTTCCGCTAAATTGGAAGAAATCGCTCATGTTCCCTGTATACAAAAAAGGGGACAAACGTGACATCAGTAACTACCGAGGAATTACATCACTCTCTGCGTGCTCTAAAATTTTCGAAATTATAGTGAACGAAGCACTCTTCATCTGTTGCCGTCAGTACATTTCTTGCGACCAACATGGATTTTTTCCAAAACGGTCCGTTACTACGAATTTAACCAATTTCACGTCATCGTGCATACAAGCAATGGATGCAGGAAAACAGGTAGATGCTGTCTATCTTGATCTGAAGGCCGCTTTTGACCGTGTGGACCATCCCATACTGCTGAAGAAATTGGAGAAACTTGGTGTTGCTCTGAACTTTGTAGAATGGTTCAGGTCGTATCTCACCGGCAGATCTCTACGTGTGAAAATTGGGTCATCACTCTCTGCGCCCTTTAATAATGAGTCTGGGGTTCCACAAGGTAGTAACCTAGGACCCCTGCTGTTTTCGTTGTTTATTAACGATGTTTCGCTCATTTTACCTCCTGGAGTAAGACTTTTTTATGCTGATGATGCCAAAATATACATTGTTGTAGGCTGCATCGACGACTGCGTAGAACTTCAGACTCTTTTGTGCCGATTCGAGAGATGGTGCTCAAATAACAACCTTACGCTTAGTATCGAAAAATGTCAAGTCATCACATTCAGCAGAAAGCGCAAACCTATTACATTCCAATACTCGTTGTGTGGCCAGTCACTGGAGCGAGTGAATCAAGTTCGCGATCTAGGTGTTCTACTGGATCAAGGCCTCACCTTCCGTCATCATTATAACGACATTATAACGAGAGCGAATAGGCAGCTTGGATTTATAATGAAAGTTACCAACGAATTTCAAGACCCTCTGTGCCTAAAGTCGCTGTACTGCTCGCTGGTGCGTTCAATTATTGAATTTGCAGTCGTCGTTTGGTGCCCCTATCATGGTACTTGGAAAGCCCGTATGGAAACTGTGCAAAAAAGGTTCGTGCGCTTCGCTCTGAGGAATCTGCCTTGGCGTGATGATCAACATGTGACTCCATACTGTAGTGACTAGACCTTTTTAAGTAGCCGAATTCAGACACTTTCCCGATCACGCTTCCCTTAGAATTTCAATCGAGTTAGACTAAATAATTAAAACTTTCTTCATCATTATAAGAGCACGTTTATTCTTCCCAAAACACATCAACAAACTGATTCCTCTTCTTCTTTCGTAAACCTATGCCTACTATGATCTGCATTGATTTCATTTTCAGTACTAGTTAAACAGTTCGTTGGTTCACGAACATATTTTGTTTTAACTATACTCTGCTGCTAACCTCTCATAATCCCTACAAGCATTCGGTTTTTCGTCACCCACGTGCATGCTCGTGAAAAAAATCCTTGGAGTCAATCTTTTCAAAGCACGCATTACTTTCTTCATTGGGTATATCCATTTAACACACGATCACCTGAGGCAAATAACACTGAAAATTGTTCATTGTAACGGATACTTTCAGGATCCATTTCATTTTCAAATCCCCACTAATTAACAAGAAAAATCAAAAAACGGACATTTCCTAACAGGTCCTCAGATTTGCACACGTTATATCTCCCAGCTCTGGGAGCAGATGCGCCATGTAGTGACTAGACCTTTTTAAGTAGCCGAATTCAGACACTTTCCCGATCACGCTTCCCTTAGAATTTCAATCGAGTTAGACTAAATAATTAAAACTTTCTTCATCATTATAAGAGCACGTTTATTCTTCCCAAAACACATCAACAAACTGATTCCTCTTCTTCTTTCGTAAACCTATGCCTACTATGATCTGCATTGATTTCATTTTCAGTACTAGTTAAACAGTTCGTTGGTTCACGAACATATTTTGTTTTAACTATACTCTGCTGCTAACCTCTCATAATCCCTACACATACTTCGATCGCTGTCAGTTACTAGGGATCGAAACTCTAGAGACCAGACGACAAACGATGCAGGCAATGTTTATTGCGAAGATTCTCAACGGTGATATAGATTCTCCATCGCTTTTGACCCAGGTAAACGTTAACGCTCCAGAAAGAGTATTGCGTAGGCGACATTTCTTGAGATTGGATGGCCGGAATAGTCGCTATGGACAGCATGATCCTATTCGGTTTGCATCCAATACATTCAATGGTGTCGCTCATTTGTTCGATTTCGATGTGCCATTGGCCTCTATTCAGCAACGTTTCACGACATGTATTCGAAACATGAATCGGAATAATCCATAGTTTAGGGTTATTATACTAATTTGACAACATTTTAGATTCTAGTGCTGAGTTAGTTAAGTAATTGTGACTGTCGTTATTGTAACCGTTTTATTTTATTTCTTCATTAAGACATTCAGTCAGATGGAGGTAAACTGTAATAAACAAACAAATAAACAAACCTCATTCCCCAATAAGGGGTGATTAATGGACGATCCTCTATATGTTCAGTTATTTTTTATAAGGGATGCACTTGGGAATGAACTCAAGAATGTTTGGGCAACGGCAAGCGGCATGAAGAGTTATCTTTGGAGAAATCCCTGGAGAAAATGCCTGGAGTATCCTTGGACAAATCTCTGTCTATATTTTTCTGGAATAATCCTTGGACGCCTTGTCAATTATGGAGGAATACCTGGAATAATCTATCGATTTTTTTCTGGATGAATCACTGTAGGAGTCCCTGGAAAAACTATCTAGAGAAATCCCTGGAAATGGAACGGGGATATATCGCAACTCGTTAAAAATACGGCTATGATTGAAAGTTCTTCCAGAGGAAATCCCTAGAGATTCTTTTTGGACAAATTTCTAGCAAAATTCTTTGAAGAATCCCTGGAGAAATAGATACTTTAGTGATTTGGAGAATATAATGAATAATAAAACGACCTACTGGGTGGAAATACAACGCTAGCCGGGTAAACTAGTCAAAAATGAGATTCCAGGAGGTTTTTTTTTAGTGAAAGTCCTCAATAAATTTCTGGAAAAACATTTGAAAGGATCTGAAACAGTTTCTGAAAAAATCCTTGCAGGAATTATAAAGGGATGATTTGGGAGAATTACTGAACAATGTAAAATTGGATGAGCATCTGAAGAATTCCCAAACAGTCCCTAGAATATTTCATGGCTATGAAATACATAAATGAAAATTTGGAGCAATTCGTAGAGAAATCTCTGGATATATTTCTTTCTTGAACAATGAGTTACATAGAATATTCAAATTGAAACGTTAAAAAAAAGTCGAATAAGACAATTAATAATTTTAGACAAAAATTGTTGCAATATTCTATTGCCATAATAAATGCGTTATATATTTAGTTTAAGTTATTTTAAAACGTTTTTCTCTTATACGAAGGTGAATTCAACTCACCTGTAAACAATATGAACTGCTATGGCCAATGAAATGTTGTTAACAAAATGCTAACAAAAGCTCAATTTAGTTTTACCAATTTAAGATGATATGATAGTGTTGCCTAATACAGCACGCTTCTTCTTCTTGGCATTACGTCCTCACTGGGACAGAGCCTGTAGGCCGTCATTGAAATTTGTACACGTCGCTGATGATTGTTGCGTATTCATTTCACGATTTCGAATCAAAGAAAATCAGGTGGTTTTGCACTGACACAGCTGAAAAAGTATCAGCTATACTTTATGCATGTTAGCGCGTACAGTGATACATTTTCAAGTCAATATAAACTATCAATACTTAGTTTTATCACTTTGAAATGCACGCTGAAAAGTCATCATTGCTGCTAAAACGAATGACGGGCGACTTAGCCTTGATAATGATTTCTGAATAAAATTAGCGATTTTTATGATTATGTTTATTGATTATAGCCTGATTCGCTGCTGACAAGTAATTTCTTGGCCTATCTTGATGCATGGAAAATTCCTGCAAGGAATCGATCAAGGAAGCGTTTTTTCTGATCGCAGTACGCAGTTGAAAAGAGATGTCAGTTCAAACGGGAGTCACTGTAGAAAATTTCTGCAAGGCATCGGTGAGAAATTTCTTTAGCGATTCCTGTTCAGCAGCAAATCAGGCTTATAACTGAATATTGCACTGATTATGATTAGCGATTAACGGTTACATCTTTAAATTTTGTTATCAATAAAAAAAATTTTTGAATGATTAATCAATGATCAACCATTAATCATTATCAATTTTATAATTAATCTTTAAGGCTTGCTTTACATATCTACTAGATAAAATGTATTACGAAAAACAGACAATTATTTCAGCTAGGTGTGTCTCCTATGACGAATATTGGTAATCTATTCCCGACATTTTTGATTCACTTCGTCGTGATTTTTTTTAAAGCTTTTGAATTATTGGAATTGGATATAATATTCATTGTAAAAAATAAAAGTAAATAGAGTCCGGAGAGACGGAATTATAAATGTGCTCAAGCAGTCCTCTACCCTGTATTACTCATGTTATGCATAATGACTTCATTGGAAAACGAATCGCTATATGTAGGTATAGACTTACATTTGGAGCAAATACTGCAGCACCCAATTGATAACTTCTCCATCGATTTCCGACTCCAAAAGATGGTAACCAGGAACTCGCACCGGAAGCTGATCTGTGGGATCAACGTGCGCTTTGAAGTACTCAAGAAACTCTCGGTGCTCTTCAATGCTTTCCATTTTGAACAAAACGGATTCTTCACTTAAGGATTTGCTTGTTTATTTACTGTTAGTTCCAACAATCGTTTTGCTTGCTAGTTTTTTTTTCGCTGTTTCACTGCTTTGCTACACGCCAACACTTTTTGTAAACACCATAGCAAACATAGACATCAAACGGCTCACTTTGAACGTTATTACACAAACAATACAATTTATATTTTCCAAACTCCTCTCACTGTGTTCTTACAACAATTGCACTTCTAATTCAATAGAATATACCATTCAATTGAAGTATCATTACACGGTGGAATATTTAATACAGATCTGCGACGATACGCGAAGAACAGAAACTGATTGCATTTCGCTTGTACAACTGACAGGCGGCAACACTTCAGTTTGAGTCACGTCAAAACAAACGGGTCTTTTTGGTCAGTCCGCGTCACTCGATCGTCACCGTGTCCGTATCATGCAATTCACACGGAAAAATAAAAGTGTGTAAACTGCTCCAATCTTAGATGATTCACGGAGTGTCTGGTAGAACAATATTATCACAAAAACTAGGCATCGCTAAATCTTTCACCATCCAAAAATATAGGGTTTTAGCTTTCGTTTGCCGTATTCCCCAAAAAAAAATTCACCGTGGGGTCCCGAACATTTTTTTTTATTTTAAACTTTTGTTCAAAAGTACATTATTTTTTAATTTAATCATGATAAATGGCGGTTTAATTTCACTCAAGCTCGATGATAGCTTAAATTTCAAATGAAATTTGATAGATCAAAGATATATGAGGTTGCATGTTGTAATAGACAAAACTGTCCTATGTGATTTTCAGGATTTAATGAGTCATATGACACTTATTCGTAAAATGGAAATATCAGTTCTAGTACACAACTTTTTTTTTCTCGTCTAACACAACCACTTTCTTTTAGAAAACAACAACTCTCTTCATCTTTTGTCTGTCTTTTTGTCTGGCATTACACACCAATTGTGACAAAGCCTGCTTTTGAGCTTAGTTATTTGGGCACATATTCATTAACTGAGAGTTTTATTTGTCAATGTGTTGGTAAGACAAAAACATTCATTCAGTAAAATAATTAATATGAATGAATGCCACAATTCATAACAATTGTGTGTAGCTTTTCCTTCAATTACATATTTCAGCGCTCATTTCCGTACAAATTTAGAGTTGAAAACGATTGCAACGAAAAAAAAACTCTTATAACCCAAATCAACAAATTAATAAAAAAAAATCTGCTGCGTTGATTTTTCATATTTTTCCTAGTCAAAATAATACTCAAAAAATGCTTGGTTTAGTCATTTAGTTGTAAGAAAAAAAGGGGCAGGATTTGAATTTTTCAGTTTACTAAAAACTGTGAAAGATATCCCGGGGCAAGTGGATCCTAAAAATTTGCAATCGACAAATTGTACAGTACCAATTACAAATATTTTTAATATCTAAAGGATCAGTCAATTTGTGATAGCATATTTGCTGATGTGCGCACAAGCAGGAAAATAACAGGAAAAGTACTCCACTCTGCGGGGCAAGTGGGACACATACAAATTAACTTGCTAATCTTCCTGAAAAAATTAGATCGATAGCTTC
Organism: Aedes aegypti; assembly: GCF_002204515.2. Taxonomy (NCBI): domain Eukaryota; kingdom Metazoa; phylum Arthropoda; class Insecta; order Diptera; family Culicidae; genus Aedes; species Aedes aegypti. Next base: position 231,509,358 of record NC_035108.1, on the reverse strand, counting down.
TTCTTCTTCTTTCTGGCATTACGTCCCCACAGGGACAGAGCCTGCTGCTCAGCTTAGTGTTCTTATGAGCACTTCCACAGTTATTAACTGAGAGCTTACTATGCCAATGACCATTTTTGCATCCGTATATCGTGTGGCAGGTACGAAGATACTCTATGCCCTGGGAAGTCGAGAAAATTTCCAACCCGAAAAGATCCTCGACCGGTGGGATTCGAACCCACGACCCTCAGCTTGGTCTTGCTGAATAGCTGCGCGTTTACCGCTACGGCTATCTGGGCCCCTATAATAACATAAATCTAATAATTACCCATATTTCATTCTGGAAACATATTCGATGTGAGTATTAGAGATGGGCAAAATGATCAAATTTGGAGAGCGAATCGTAGGTGACTCACTCACAAAAATGAATCGACTCTTCTGATCGATTCGATGACTCATTTTATAAAACCAAAAATGAATTAGGTATGTATTTTACACAAGAAACAAAAATAACAATTTTTGAATGATATTTTTTTCCGTACAGCAACTTTAACTATTGATACATGTCCGAATTGTTTGACTATGATAATTCCAACTCGAAAATATGATTCCTAATACATTTTTAAGCCCTCTTCTAAAATACTCAGTGCGAATGAATCATGACTCTTTTGAAGAGAACCGTGATTCGTTCACTCATTATCGAGAGTCGACTCTTTTGAATGATTCGTGAGTGAGTCGCCCATCTCTAGTGAGTATGGTATCTTTAATAAAATACGTAATGCTTTCAGAAGAAAATGTTTCTGTGTATGCCATGTCTCAACAAAATCAAGATCACCCGAAAATTCTTCATAGAAAGCATTAAGAGGAGTATACTATGGTCAAACATTCTTTTTTATAAGCTGATTATTGAGAACTTTTAATTCTTTCAGCAATTGTGAGAATGCCCCGTTATTGTTGTTATGCTTGGCAAACATTTGGTTTCACGGTTTTAATGTTTGATTGAAGAGGAAATTGGTTCTCAAAGCTTCCACAATATTTTTTGTTAAATTTTGAAATTGTATCTTGGAAACATCCAAATCATTTTAATGATATTAACACATTTCAAATTCACTTAACTGGATAATGACGTGATGAGTAATAAATCTTTGATAATATTGATTGTTTGAGTAAGCAGTTTTTTATTCCGGTTTATAGCCTGATGTTTTACCCATTTTTTATTCTTATTTTACGGCAACACAAAGTACTGAACGTGCCGCAATTTTCAATCCAAGGTTCACATGTTACATGTGAACACATAAACCTTGTAAGAGGCCCAAATAGTTGTAGCGGTAAACGAGCAGATATTCAGCAAAACCATGCTTAGGGTCATGGGTTCAAATCCTGCCGGTCGAGGATCTTTTTGTTAATTTTTTTTCTCGACTTCCCTGGGCATAGAGTATCATCGTACCTGTCATACGATATACATATGCAAAAATGGTCAATTGGCAAAGATAGCTCTCTGTTGATCACTGAAGAAGTGCTCATAAGAAGACTAAGAAGCAGGCTCTGTCCCAGTTGGGACGTCACACCAGAAAGGAGAAGAAAATAACTTGTAAGTATGACCACAGAGAACAGACATGGAGGCTCGAATAAAATTTCATCTGAACCATGTGTAAAGGTTCGAATCAACCATCAGCGCCGCCAACGCAGACAGCCCGACATACAAACTCGTTTCCACAACACGATGTCACTGGTGAACGTCAAAATGCATTAGCACACAAAGCAACGCTAGCGACAAGTGGCAATTTTCTATATCGACACTAGCGCCAAAGTGTAAAAAGTGGCAAATTTGTAGCGTTCTCAATCTGACGACAGTGCCGCCTAACAGGAGCATAACGACATACTTTGAAATGACCAGTACAATGCTTTACACACACTGACGGGAAAAGATGAACGTCTGTTCTCTGTGGTATGACTTCAACCTGGGAGGGAGGCACATATACTACACACGAAATATTAAACAACACTTTTCCAAACTGCAAGATAACTCCAGCTCAACAACGATAATCAAGGCAGGCTTGAGGAAACTCGCTGATTTTCATTTGTTGTGCACCTTCGATCATTGCGGACAACCATGTGAAAATAGCCAAAGTTTTCTGTACATTTCATTTTCATTTTTATTGAAAAAGTGTAAAAAGATGCGTGTTTCAATATTTTATATTCAATAAAATAAAAGGTGCTATCGTGACATTGTTTTTGGATGTCAGGAATTAATATCCAACCGATTGTTGTCAACTTTAATAAAATGGAAAAATATGTTTTGATGAATTACGTGCTTTTACCATGTTTGTCCACTCTTTAAGATCTGGGCTCCCAGTGACAGTTCATGACAGCAAAATCTCGGCTCACCTTGATGTACAGAAATTTCGTATCGGTTTCTCCCTCCCAGACTTCAACATTCTAGGACACTTGAATTAAACCACAAATGTGCTATGCATATGCATATTACGTTTCATTCCTTTCGGCTTCCTTCCGCAGGGTTTTGTAGTGTTGATCGGTTCTACTTTTGTTTAATCTCATAATGAACCAATACAGATAGGGTGTTTTATGTACTTTGGACAGAGCGTTACGCGTATATAATTTGGCCACTTCAATTTGATTTTGCTGTAAATGGCCAAATTATATACACGTAACGGTCTGTCCAAAATACTTTGATTACCCTAGTAGTTTTTGCGTAACCTTTTTTACTAATAATTTTGTTTTGTAACTTTCTAAGGCATCTGTGAGTTTTATCACGCGGTCTATGAATGCGATCGCCGAGAGTTATCTGGCTTTCAACGCAGATAACTCATTCCAGCAAAAAAGGAGCATGACGATTGCATTCATAGACCGTACAATCAAAAACTTGATTGGTTCTTACACACAATATACAAATTGATTTTTTTTTTACTATTACGTTTATTTTAAGGCTCACACGCCGTATCCGGCATCACAGAGCCGATATTTAGCTTCTATTATTAATAGAAAAATTCAAACCCTTATTATGTTTATTATTAGTTACACCCTTCTCAATATCCGATGATACAACGATCGCAGTATGATCAGTGTTTGGGGAACACTGATCAGAACAAGCCTTCTTTTTGGTTTCGCTCTTCTCGTTGACCCGTCTCGATCGCCGTCGCTTATTTGTAGCCTCATTGTGTTCCGTGGATGAGTTCATCGGTCCAGTCGTCGTCATTGTTGTCGTCGTTCTGTTGTTTCGCTTCTGCTGGTTCACTTGCACGAACAGGAGATGGTGATTTTTGCCAGTTGTTGTTTATCGGAGGAAAGTCATCCTGATTAAACAACTCGTCCGACGATTTGGATGCTGTCGATGTTCGCGATGATTTATTAGTTGGTGCGGGACTTGAATTCGGACACTTCTCGCCGGGATGAGTCGATTGGCCGCATCGTTGACATGAATTGGGCTGGTCGATATACGAAACCATTGTAGGCTCGTTTTTGTTGACTTACAACCGACTCAACGAGGGATTTCACAATCGAAATAATAACACCTACGCACGAAGTTGCTTAACGATAAACTTATTTATTAAAAGTGTCTCACAAGACGGTCGAATTCACACTGTTACAAACAACAATACGCAACAACAACACGCCAGACCGCGCTTTTTCTCCCTCCTCCTTTGTCACGATACAGCGCTGCCAAATCACTTGCACTGAAGATAATTCACAGTGAGGCGAATACTGCTTCCTTCAAAACTCCTCCTCAGTATGAGCCCGTTTCCTAATTTCCTCAATATCTCCTCCTGAAGCTTAACTCTCTTTCCACCACATGTCTCCTCCATTCCTTATTACATCTCGCTGGATAACTTTTCGGCACTTCTGACAAAACCATCCTATTTCACGATATACAAGCCATCCTTTCTCTTGCCCACTGCGATTGTGTTGCTTCCTTTCATAATCACGCACTCTGTTGCTCTGAAATTCACCTTGAATCCTCGTTCTGCAATTCGGCCGACGGATAACAAATTACTGGTTAATCCAGGCACGAACAACACTCTCTCAATCTGTACTACTTGATGCTCTCCATTCATTCTAGTAGCTTTTAGCTTCGCTGTGCCCATCGCTTTAGCTCGAATCTTCTTACCATCGGCCAAAACAATTTCTTCCGAACACGCCACCAATTCTTCCAACAACTCTGCTTTTCCGGTCAAGTGCATCATACAGCCAGAGTCGAGGCACCATTCTTCTTCTTTACGTTCCTTTGCTATTTTCCTGCGCCTTTGACCTCCGGTGGCAGCAAAGCAAATGTTTCTCTCTTCACGCGTTGGCTGCCTTATCTTTGGTTTCATCACAGACACTTTTGCTTCTTCTTCGTCATCATCATCATCGTCACTCACACTTAATCTCGGGCAATCTCGCCAGAAATGCCCCAACTTCTTACAGCAATAACATTTCTTCTTCTTACTGTCGATGTCATTCTTCAAACGGAAACCACGAGAATTTTCATGAGCAGCCACTTTCAACGCTTTGTCCGAAATCGCATTTTCACACTTTCGCTTCCATTCGTCCAACAGCTTACCTTTAACATAGTCCTGCTTGAGTTCTTCCACTGGACGACTTTCCAGCGCTGTGATAAGAGCATCATAGCTTGCTGGCAAACTCGACAAAATGATTGCCACTATCCAATGCTCCTGCAGTCCTTCACCCAAAGCTATTAAACGGTGCACTAATTCAGCCACTTCCATTAAATGTTCGGACATATTGCCACCTTCCGCCAGTTTTAACGAACAAAGCTTCCGGAACACATAAATCTTGTTCGTTAATGAACCACGCTCATGATAGCTTTTCAATGCCTCCCACATTCCGTACGCTGTGGTAGCACCCATCACATGACATAGCTGATCGTTATCCAAAGCTAGTCCGATTGCCGCTCTGGCCTTGCCGTCTTTCGCCATCCACCCAGCGGGAAGCACGGCCGGTTTTGGTTCCGTTACCATCTCATACAAATCCTCCTTCACCAACAGCAACTCCATACGAAACTTCCAACTCGCCCAGTTGAAGTTGTTGAGCCGCTCAAATTGGATTTTTGCTTCCGCCATCTTCTTATTGCCGGAAATTTCACCAAAACAACAGTCTACTGATTTCTTTTCGATTCACAGTTAAAATCCTCTCACTTGCACAACGCAACTGGTGCCCATAACCTGTTGACTTACAACCGACTCAACGAGGGATTTCACAATCGAAATAATAACACCTACGCACGAAGTTGCTTAACGATAAACTTATTTATTAAAAGTGTCTCACAAGACGGTCGAATTCACACTGTTACAAACAACAATACGCAACAACAACACGCCAGACCGCGCTTTTTCTCCCTCCTCCTTTGTCACGATACAGCGCTGCCAAATCACTTGCACTGAAGATAATTCACAGTGAGGCGAATACTGCTTCCTTCAACAGTTTTCAATAGTGATGAAAGAAGGAATTTGTCGAAATAAATTCATCCTAAGCACCCGCACTCCGTTAGATATCCCGGGAAAGTAGTGTTTCCACTTCTCGTTTCTAATGGAGATTACCTCTCCATACTTCATCATGTGGTCAGCAACGGTAAAGGCTGAGCTACAATGATGTTAGCGGCAACGCGGCGCGGCAGATTTTGACAGAAAATGTATGGGTTAACTGTCAAATCCTGCCGCACCGCGTTGCCGCTCACATCATTGTAGCTCAGCCTTAACGTGGCTCATCGACGGTGGGAGGTCGTGGACACGAACCGTCACTGCGTCACAATCGATGTAGACCGGAATCCGAAATTTCGTATTAGCGCAAAGCATTGTACGCTTCCAATTATGCTCTGATTGGTAGCGAACGGCAATTTCTTGCGTTTTCATTTCTATAAGCACACAGTTACGCGTGTGATGCAACTGTATGCTTTTGAGGTCCGCAAGCTGGAGCTTTATTTCATTCTCCAAAAAATCCTTCACTTTTGCCACATCAGGGCGAACGGGGAGGACACTAAAGTCGACCACTAGAGTATTTTTCCGCGTACCGGACATTTTCTACGAAATGCGAACGAAAGCGAGAGAGGCGAAGAAGTACGTCCGACGCGAGCAGAGATTGGGTTGCAACTGATACAAATTGATTAATGATTGATTGCAAAGGAACTCTCAAGTAATAATAACTACGTGTTCAACAAACTCTAAGCACATCATCTCGAATAAGTGTCCTATGGCTCATTATATCCTGAAAATCATATTGGACAGTTTTATCGTTTATAAAATTTGACCTAATATAACTTTATTTTATAAACTTGTCTTTCAAATAGAAGCTTTCATCAAGCTAAAGAGGAATAAAACTGTATTTTACTTTGATCACATTTAAAAATAATGTATTCTAAGGAACAAAAATTTGAAATAAAAAAAATGTTCGGGATCCCTCGGTGGGAAATGAAAGCTAAAACCCTATATTTTCGGGTGGAAGATTTGGCGATGCCTATTTTATTGTGATAAACCTACACGGGAAAAAATTCTGTGGTAAAAATTACTACTTTAGCTGACTACGCCCATTCTTGAAACTACCATGGAATTTCAGACAAATTTACCATGTTTACGGTACATCCCACCACATTCCTGGTCCATTTGACAGACATACTTTACAACAATCTGATTTCGACAACAGACATGGTAAAATCAAGCGCATTTCTGGTCTGCTGAAAATTGTCGGTGCGAGCGATTAAGTTAACCCCCTAAAATGGTAGTTTTTACTGCACAATTTTTTTGCGTGTACCCCATATACACGCCGCGGATTCATTTTAACTGCTTGAAGAATGGGTTAACCAACGTGCAAAGTTTAATTTTGACTAATTTTACCACTTCGCAACTCGCTTTGCTACAATGAAATGAATTTAGTTGTAGAACAAGATCTGGAGAGCGTGGGCCATAATCGAATTTAAAAATTATGTCAAAAATCTTACAATTCCTGTATTAGATCATTTTACTGCAAAATTAAACTTTGTAAATCTGTATAATACGCCTAAATATAGGCAATTTCCCTTTAAATAAGCAAGTTATTCGAATTTTATGAGCAAACAACTTTTCTTGTAATGCTGTATGACTTCAAAACTGAGATCATTAGTTCACACTTAGGCTTACATTGTCATATCTACCTTTCTCAAGTGATATTTATTATTCTACCTTATGACATGTTTTGTGCTTCTGCTTCGAAAACATTGGCTTTTACGGATTTTTTCCACTGTAGACAATTGATCAGTATTTATAAAAAAGATTGTTTTTATTTTTAATAATGTGTGAAATTTTGTCCCGCTTTGAAGCAAGATATATCTGGTCACTTTATAGTAAGCATAACATCGTTAACGAGGTTTTATCAAATAAATTGATGCAACACCAACTAAATAAATAAATAAATAATGGCCACATTTACTGCTCTGCTTAGTGATTTTTACCAGATAATAGTAAACTTAACCGATTTTTGCAGTAGATTGGAAATCGTTGGTACAGCTCTTAATTTTACCATGGATTTGGTATAATTGACTATTTACCACAGAGAACAGACGTTCATCTTTTCCCGTCAGTGTGTGTAAAGCATTGTACTGGTCATTTCAAAGTATGTCGTTATGCTCCTGTTAGGCGGCACTTTTTTTTTTTTTTTTCTATTTCATTTATTTGAGGCTCAATCGCGTTTAACGCTTTACGGAGCCGAAATTCATTTTTTGTATTGTTTACAAATCATTCACTTTTTTGTACTAAGATTAGTATGGGATGGAGCCAGGGTACTCGTGGCAACTCGAGGTTAATGGTCACAATTTTTGGAAGGAAGGACATGGTGAGGATTGGGTTTAGGGTTTTCTGCAGCACATCCGGGAGGTATATCGTGGTATCGCGATGAACGTGTAGTGGCGTTGGTACCAATTTCTTGCCGGTATTCGTCTGCCGGATGGCCAGGATCCTCAATCCAACATACAGGGGACAAAACACAGAGAAAAAAAAAAAACTGGAGAAGAGAACACAGGAGAATTAAACTTTTATACTGGACAAGCGAAGAAAATCGTAAATTGCGACCATGTAAATGAGATCGCGGGTGCCCAACACATCTCTAACAGGAACATAGGGTTGTCTACCTCGGGCCGCAAGGGTATCCAAAAGTTGCGCTCTGGAGGCGTCCATATCCGGGCATTTCCAAACTACGTGATCGATGTCATCATAACCATAACCACACCTATTACAAACATTGCTCAGCGCGAGGTTAATCCTGTGCAAATGTGTACCTAGCGAGTAATGGTTGGACATGAGTCTTGACATCACGCGAATGAAATCTCGACCTACATCCAAACCATTCCACCACGCTCGCAAGGAAACTTTAGGAATTATGGAATGTAACCACCGTCCCAATTGGTCATTTAGCCAATCGCTTTGCCAACCGTGAAGAGAACTTTGACGTACTAAATGAAAAAATTCATCGTGTGAAATTTGTCTATCATAAATCTCACCTTCCTCAGCGCCCACCTTTGCGAGAGAGTCCGCCTTCTCATTGCCATAAATTAAGCAATGTGAGGGGACCCATACAAAGGTAATCTTATATGATCTTTCGACCAGTGCACACATCTGCTCTCTTATTTGTGTAAGAAAGTAAGATGCATGCTTAACATGTTTCATCGATCGAAGTGCCTCAATAGAACTGAGGCTATCCGAAAAGATGAAGAAGTGGTCTGCGGGCATGTTTGAGATCATCCCCAATGCGAAGTTGATTGCTGCCAGCTCAGCAACGTAAACCGTGCAAGGTTCCTGAAGTTTTCGGAAGGCGGAAGAGTTTTCATTGAAGACACCGAAGCCAGTGGATCCATTGATGCGGGACCCGTCAGTGAAATATCTCCTGTAGAAATCGACATTCTGGTACTTTGCGTTAAAAATACGTGGAATCGTTATACATCGAAGTTGATCTGGGATTCCATGAATAGCTTGTTTCATGGACAGATCGTATTCAACAGAGGAACTGTCATTGGTGAAGCGTACACGTGGAGGGTTATAACATGGAAGACTTATGTCAGATGACATGTAGTAGAGATAAACTCTCATGAATTTTGACTGAGTATTCAGTTTGAGCATTTCTTCGAAGTTTTCGATAACGAGTGTGTTGCTCACCCCACACTTAATAAGTATTCTTAGCGAGAGCTCCCAGAATCGGTTCTGTAGTGGTAAAACCCCTGCCAGCACCTCCAGGCTCGCATTGTGAGTCGAATGCATACAACCTAGGGCGATACGCAAACAACGATATTGAATTCGTTCCAATTTAATAAGGTGGCTGTTTGCTGCTGAGAGAAAACAGAAAGAGCCATACTCTAGAACAGAGAGAATTGTTGTTTTATAGAGTTTTATGAGGTCTTCCGGGTGAGCACCCCACCATGTTCCGGTAATTGTTCGTAGAAAATTGATCCTTTGTTGGCATTTTTCCGTTAAATACCTAGTATGGGTTCGCCAAGTGCCTTTTGAATCAAACCAGACCCCAAGGTATTTTGAAGTCAAAGACTGGTCGATGTCTGTTCCCAATAGCTTAAGCTTTAGTTGGGCAGGATTCCGCTTCCTTGAAAATACAACCAGTTGAGTTTTTTGCGGCGCAAACTCGATCCCTAAATTTCTAGCCCAAGTGGATAGATTATCAAGGGAATTTTGCAATGGTCTTTGCAAGATTTCCGCTCGTGGGCCCTTCATAGAGACCACAGCATCATCTGCAAGTTGTCTAAGCGTGCATGGTTCTTCCAAACAGTTGTCAATATCTTTAACATAAAAATTATAAAGCAAGGGACTTAGACATGAGCCTTGGGGAAGACCCATATAGCTAATTCTGGAAGTTGTCAGTTGACCGAGAGTGAAGCTCATGTGTTTTTCTGACAACAGATTGTACAAGAAATTATTCAATATTCCAGGTAGTCCACTATTGTGCAGGCTTTCTGACAATATCTCTATGGAAACTGAATCAAAAGCGCCCTTAATATCCAAGAAAACCGAAGCCAATTGCTCCTTGTCAGCAAAAGCTAGTTGAATATCTGATGAAAGCAACGCTAGACAATCGTTTGTTCCTTTGCCCTTGCGAAAGCCAAATTGAGTACTGGAAAGCATGTTGTTTGATTCGACCCAGTGATCGAGTCGGGATAGGATCATTTTTTCTAACAATTTCCTTAAACATGATAACATAGCGATCGGGCGGTACGAATTATGATCAGACGCTGGTTTCCCAGGCTTTTGAATAGCTATTACTTTGACCTGTCTCCATTCAGATGGAACAATGTTGTGCTCCATGAATAAGTTGAACAGGTCAAGCAACCGTCTTTTAGCGATATCAGGGAGATTTTTAAGAAGATTGAACTTAATCATATCGCGTCCCGGAGAGGAGTTGTTTGATGAAAGAAGAGCCATAGAAAATTCCAGCATAGTGAATGGCCTGTCCAACGCATCGTCTCTCTGGGTTTCCCAAAATGGCGGTTGAGCTGGAACTGAGTCTGGACAGACCTTTTTTGCGAAGTTGAATATCCAACGATTGGAGTATTCGTCACTCTCATTTGAGGATGAGCGGTTTCGCATGTTGCGAGCCACTCTCCAAAGCGTCGTCATTGAAGTTTCTCGTGAGAGGCCATCGATGAAATGTCGCCAATAGCTACGCTTCTTCGCTTTAATAAGATTCTTCAGTCTTTTTTCGAGCTTCGAGTACTCTAAATAAAGTTCTGAGGTACCGTATCTACGAAAAGCTTTAAAGGCATTAGATTTTTCTCGATACAACTGAGTGCATTCATCATCCCAACCAGGTGTGGCTGGTCGTCTTTTGAAGGATGCACTTGGAACTCGTTGCTTTTGGGATTCTAATGCACTATTATAAATCAATTCTGATAGGAATCGATACTCATCCAACGGTGGGAGAGTGTTGAATGATTCGATACCGAAAGTTACCGCTGATGCAAATTTTTGCCAATCTATATTCCTAGTGAGGTCAAAAGGAACCTGAATTGACTGTTCTGACCTTTCAAAATTATTTCTGATAGAAGTTATTATGGGCAAGTGATCACTACCATGGGGATCATCGATAACCTTCCACATGCAATCGAATGATAGTGAACTTGAACCCAAAGACAGGTCAAGGCGGCTTTCTTTGCCGTCGGATGAAATACGTGTCACTTCACCTGTGTTTAAAATATTCAAGTTGAAATCATCGCATAAGTCATAGAAAATAGCCGCTCTATAATCGTCATAAGATTCGCCCCATCCAGTACCATAGGAGTTCATATCACCCAGTATTAAAGCCGGGAATGAGAGCATAGAGACTGCATTCCAAAGATGACGGCGGTTTATTGAAACTCTTGGAGGAATATAAACAGAAGCTACGCAAAGATCTTTACCCTTTACGTTTATTTGGCAAGCAACGATTTCTATGCCTGGATGAGTCGGGATGGGGATTCTGTAGAATGAATGGCACTTTTTGATCCCTAAAAGCACACCCCCGTAATTATCATCTCGATCCTGGCGTATAATGTTAAAGTCGTAGAAGTTAAGATCATCTTCAGAAGAAAGCCATGTTTCACAGAGTGCAAATATATCACAATCGGAATTGTGAAGCAAAAACTTAAATGTGTCTAATTTAGGTTTTAGACTATGACAGTTCCACTGTAGCACAGTGATCATATCTTGTACCTCACTTGATGAATTAGCCATCGAAAGATATGATCGAAGCAAGGAGGGGCCACGAGATAGTCAATTCCCGGAGATATTCTTCTATTGCGGGGAGAAAAAGGTCGAGTATGCCTCTGAATGAGTCTGAAACTCCGAGAGCATTACATATGCGATCCACCAGGGCCCTAAAAGTTATCAGTCCTCGCTTAGCCCGGGGCGTTTTCGAGGAAGAGCGAGGGACTTCAGTAGCATTTCTTTTGCTTTCTTGTCTAGAGCTTCTTTTCGAAGTGTATTTTATCTGTGGAGGCGGGGGCGGCAGATCTTTACTGCAACACGGAACGGAAGCATCAAAGACCTGTTTCTTCGGGTTTTTCAAATTTGCCCCACCTCCTTTGGAATTAGGCAAACTTCTGAGGGAAGATTTCAATACCTTACGGCGCAGTCCCGGAGAAGATGGAGACTTTCTTTTACCGGGTGCGTGTACCTCCGAAGAATCTCCCCCATCGGTTTCGTCGTCGTTCGCTTCATCGGAAGACAACTCTTGAAAAGAGTTACCAACTGGGATGGCTGATGAAGACTCTTTTGCAGGCGGATTCAAAGCTTTCACCATTTCCGCATACGTCTTCTTGGAGCGCTTCACAATTGAGCGACTCTCATTTCGAATGCGCTTTTTGTATGCCGGGCATTTTTGCAAGTCATGCAGATCCTTGCTACAGTAGCTGCATTTTTCAGCTTCCTGTGTGCAAGCATCTTCCAAGTGAGCTTGGTTGCATTTGCCACAACGGGGCTTGTTGTCGCAAAAGCTAGCACTGTGGCCAAGCTGCTTGCAGTTGGTACAATTGAATACCTTCGGCACGTAAAGACGCACTGGGTAAAAAACACTATCAATGCAAACAAATTTCGGGAGGACGGAACCAGGAAAAGTCACTCGAAACGAGGCTGACGGCGAAAAAACTTTCTTATTTCCTTCCATGGAAACTGATTGCAATTGTTTGCAATCCAGTATAGCCACATCAGGAATTGACCGGTTATCAAAAACACCTTTGCCAGTCTTAATGTCCTCACATGTCAGACTCGCGTCGATGATTTTCCCTTCCACCTCGACTTCTCGTGCCGGAATGTAGGTAAAGTATTCCACAGCAAAAGCCTCATGCTGAGCAATCTCATTCGCTGCTTTGTAACTAGGTGCAGTTACACGCAGCTTGGATTGCTTCACTTGGTGAATAACGGTCCCTGGATATTTACGCGTCAGCTCTCGAGAGATCGAGAGCACGTTCAAAATCTTATTTTTGCGCCGGAAATAGACAACCCAAGGCCCAGCCGAAGACGGTTGGTAAAACCGCGTTCGAGCAACGAGATCTTTTGGAGGCGTATCGCCTCCATCCGAATCGTCCATGCGGGAATAAATCCAACCGCAACCAAATCAACAAAAAATAAAAAAATGTGGAGAAAAAAAAAACGTTTGAAAAATATTAATTAATTAGTGGACTATTTTGTACACACCTCCCCTATACGGGCAAAAAATAATAATACTAATTAAAGAAGAAAGAAAAAAATATATAAAAAAAAAACTTAACCGATCAGTGGGCTATTTTGTACAAGCCTCCCCTATACGGGCAAAACTTGCACCGGGAGAGAGACAGAGGTGAAGCGAAAAACAACCTTGAACTTGTTTGTTCGGAAATGTAGAGCAATTCAATAGATATACAAATTGATACTTATCCGTATAGCAGCAGAACGTCCAAGCACCGTAGGTAGCAGACTGACCGAATCGCCTTCTGCTTCGATGTTGCTCTCGGTGCGGGAAAAAAAGTCAATCACCGTTGTGCCGGTGGTGATGACTTTTTTTTTGCGGTGGAACGATACTAGTTACACTAGTTCGCTTCCTTCGCAAAGCGCGATCGCCTAAGCACTTAAATGCACTAATAAGATTATTATTAACCGTCGAAACTAGACCAAAACCCACGCGGTCGGTGGGAGAAAAAGGCCAAATAAACTTTGCAACTTTGTGCCGTGCGATGAGACCGGGAACCTGTCAACCGACTCGTGCAAGCGCTAAGCAAGGAATGTTAGGCGGCACTGTCGTCAGATTGAGAACGCTACAAATTTGCCACTTTTTACACTTTGGCGCTAGTGTCGATATAGAAAATTGCCACTTGTCGCTAGCGTTGCTTTGTGTGCTAATGCATTTTGACGTTCACCAGTGACATCGTGTTGTGGAAACGAGTTTGTATGTCGGGCTGTCTGCGTTGGCGGCGCTGATGGTTGATTCGAACCTTTACACATGGTTCAGATGAAATTTTATTCGAGCCTCCATGTCTGTTCTCTGTGTATTTACATTGTTTATAGATTTTTTATTTATTTTTACAATAGGGTCTTGAATCCCTTTCCCAATTTCAGTACCAATCACTTAAATTTAGGCCAGAAACAAATGTTTACTCAATTTTTGAATAATTTTCGTTGGTTTAGATCCAAAAAACATGTTTTTACGGTTGTAGAGATTTTGTCTTACCCCTTGGTTTAAACTCATTTTTTTTGTTATATTTTGTTTTCCGAAATGTCAGATAGGAACAACCCCAATAGGCCTATTCACATGACGTATCAAATCAGCTGATCGGGAAGCACTTTGACAGTTCTTCTATGAAAATGACAGGCCCGTGTTAGCACCGGTCCTCCACCGATGTAAACAAATGCATAGACGGATCTGTCACATGAAAAGGCCTATAGGTGTTAAAATTAAAAGCCCGGAATTTTAATTTGGAGAATTTTGCAAGACATCTTTAAAACTAAAATATGTTTAGTGTGTAAGGAACTCATCGCTACGAAGACTCACTTCTCATTAGAAAGAAAGCCGACATCTTCATTCCTGTCATCAAGGACAGAGCAGTTGGATAAGGATGATGGAAGGAACCCCCCCACCCTTTACGACTACTATAAATGGATTGGCAAGATTTGGGGTTTAGTCGGTCTTTTAAGTTTAGTCCGGAGGAGTGATGAGCGAAATCACTTTAGGAAATTTACTAAAGAAGTGTTCCACGTGTTTGTAGTTAAAATAAACTATTGCTAATAGGTCAAAAGTTTATAAAAAGTGTTAAAACCTACAGCTGAAACGTCACAAACAGTTTAAAACTCACTGTTCGGCTATTCGCTATTTGGCTATACACTATTCCGCTATTCGCTATTCGGGTATTCAGTGATGTTATTCGCTATTCCATGTTTGGCGATTCGTTATTCGCTATTGGGCTATACACTATTCGCTATTTGCTATTGGGCTACTCACTAATCGGCTATTCGCTATTCGGCTGTTCGCTATTCGGCTATTCCCTGAGGTAATTATTCGTTCATTTAAAACCTTATGGCAATATATCTTTTTCGATCTGATTTTAGATTGCGCATCCCAGTTCACAAAATAGTATACTTAATTTGTCTGAGTATACCCCGGCAAAAACAATTCAGTGGACATAGAAATAAGGTTCGAAGCATTACAAATGGTTATATGTGCTATATTTGGTTTTATTTATTTTATTATTTTTAATACAATATTTTATTATTTTGAATACAACTTGTATTGTATTATTCTGCTCAAAACTGGCATAAAACAATAAAAGAAATCGAGAAATGTTTTTATTTTAAATTTTCTCTTAATGAATCATTTGAATTTCATCTGGAACGCATCGAATAACATTTATCTGATTTGGTATATAAATGCAATTTTCATACATTCTGATTTCCATATATGAATCAGATGGAAGTCATAAGATAAACATATTGAACTCTGTCTATGTGATTTTAATATATTTGTGGTGAATCTGAAGAAACATAGTAGGCCTGACGTTCAGACCGTCAGTTTGAAAAACTGAGATCTCTTAGTGAACACACGTTGTCAGTCGATATTATTTACTTTGCGAACTAAATATTAATAAACCCTAAGATAGTTGTTTATATATGCACAATTATAGAAATTAGTGAATAATATCACATGTATGTTATATGAAAAACAATATGGAAAAAAGCTAGGGTGCCGGTGCCATTAGTGGACTACCTAAGCTATAAAAAATCATAACTTAATAACGAAAAGCCTTAACAAAGATGTTTTGCGGCAACAGAAAGATTTCAACCTCTACTATATGGGAAAAATATAAAAAGAGTGATAAAATTATTTTTGGGCATAAAATCGCTTGAGCCACTATTGGTACACGTGTTCCAGTAGTTGCGCTAGTGCTCCAGTTTGGGAATGTTACAAGGAAATTTAAACAATATAGTTAATTTTTACATAGGTTTAACATTTTTCCCTTGGAACAGCAACTAATATCTTTCGAATGAAGCATAAAGCTCATCTCTGGGACTTTTCTTCATTTTTATACATCCATTTTAAAAACTGCTTCCATCCGTTGATCCACTACTGGAACACGACGGCAACTACTGGTGCATTTTGTAGCCATTTTTTTGCGTTAACTCATTATTTATTGACTTTAATAAAAAGCTGAAATATGGCAAATCGACTAAATTAGAGGCGATCTATCCACCAAAATAGCGCATGTCGTTTTACGAAAAATGTACGTTTTATTCCATAGTCCAATCTACTAATACTTTACAACCATTGGTACCGGCACCCTATGTTTTTAGTACTGTGACTTGAACATGATTAATTCTCAGAGTGTTGCTTCGCGTTGAAAAATGGGGTTAACCAAAGTGCAAAGTTTGTTTTTTGACCAACTTCGCCACGTCGCAACTCGATTCTCAATTCGAGTGGACGAAAGTACGGTGCTGCCATCTGGGAAAAGTTTGCGCGATGTGTGAAGCGTCGGAAATTTTACCCGGCAAGGTATAGGAAGCGAAATTTCAAATGCTCATAAACAATTAACTACAATAGTTATTTAAAATCTTTTCAGTATATGTTGATATACTTTTGATGGGCTACATTATAGGCATATAATTTTGAGTTTTATATTTTTTTCTCAATATGCTGCTGATTCTATAGTTGATCAATAGTCTAACCCCGTACACTTAACAGAATTTAATTAAAAAGTGTTTTGATTTTTTTTTTTTTTCAAAAATCGAACTTCGCACGTTGGTTCACCCATTTTTAGTCGCGAAGCAGTATATATGCTAGTTGATTGACTTTCGATGATTATTTGGTACGGCAACTCTTATAACCATTTGTAGTAATCTATTAGAAATAGGATGTAGGGATAAATGAAACAAATTTTTATATTTTAGATTTATTTTAACGATGGTTTCTATGAAATTTCTCGTGTTTTGTGTTTTGATTTTTTTTTTGGTATGGCTAGAAATGTGTAATGTTTTTGAACTATTTAACCAGATGGTGGTTTTTGTGCAGCAATTTTGTTGAAACTACTGTGTACAGTGCGTTAGTGTAATTTCAGGGTCCGATGGTTTCTAGAACCTTAAATAAAATACAATGGTAAGCAATACGTGTTTTCTGATATTCATAAATATATCATGCTTTACTTTGTAACCGTAAACACAGAGGCTGATTGTGCGTTAGATAGCGTATTGGCAGCAGTATCTTCATCAGCGATACCCTCAATATCTTCACGCTCCTCCTCTTCGTCGATAATACTGATGTCGTGTAGTGATGGTCGATGACTTCGTCGCCAGCCTGAAAAGGAGAATGGCCGATGTTTTGAATAGGGTCTTAAAGAATTCGTTGTTACAAAATTTACCTTCTGGGGGTTCCAGCATGGGTTTCGTCTTTTTCAGCAATTTTGTACCGCTAATGGAAATCAGCAAGGCTCCTAGAGGAGCGGATAGAATAATGCTAAGAATGCAGAAATTTTTCACTAATTCTGCATAGTGCTTTTCTTCCTCAGACCGATGTTGGGATGCAACTGCCTTTAATGCGACAGGGCCAAGAGCGGCCTGTACTGTTGCTTTCGACATCCATGAAATGGCGACGAATATCTGGAAATAAACAGAAAAATGAAAATGCTGTAGCTACTACTATCTTTAAATAGTTGAGAGTAAATTTCAAAGTTCTGATTTTTCATATTTGTTAGGACTAGATTTTTCACATAATAATTTATTAGGTAAAAAAACTTTCCAGCCAAAGTTAGAATCAGGTTGGAAATTTAAATTAAACAAACATATGCAATTTGAAATTGTTCTGGCAGTGCTTGCTATTGTTTCCTTATGTTTAAACATTTCATTACCTTTTCTTTTACGTTTAGTTTATCGCCGAATGCGATTCCAACAGTCACAGCGATTCGTACGATAATGCATACGTATATACAGCCAGTTCCGATTGCTACCATGTGTGGATCAAGCTCGCGAATCTGTAAAACAAAGGATAAGGATGAGTACTTCTATTTCTAGTGACTTATTCAGCACAATTTACCTTGATAGATGCACCAGTTATTCCAAACAATATGGGCTCGAATATCATCCAGAATATTTCGAATGCGGTTGAAACTGGATTATCTTCAAGATCCCATCCTTCTCCGCACCAAAAGCACGAAGCTGTGAATGCGGCAAACACAACACCAAGAGGACCAGCCCCTTCAAAGTGTATTTTTTCACTTCCGAATACGGCCAATAAGCCGCCCCCAAACAACATAAGTGTACGTATAGGAACTACATAGGCATCTCCTTTTTCCGGGACGTATTTACATAAGAAGCCCCAAAATATCCCAAATCCAAGACCTCCAAGAACGCAAACCGGAGCTTGGGCAATTTGGAAAGCTAATCCTTGTTGTGTGAACATAATGCTAGAAATGATGCCAAACACTGCTACTGATGCTGCGTCGTCAATACCGGCTACTGCAATGATCAATGTTGGGATTCCTTTGACGACACCATAACCTTTGGTTCTCAGTCTGAAGAGGCAAGGTACCACCACAGCCGGGGATACTGCAGAAATGATGGAGCCTAACATCATGGCCCAAATCCATGGAAGGTCGAGTAGATAATGCGTCAAAACTCCTATCAATACGAACTCTACAGTCCACGGAATGAGACCTAACTTTAAGATGGTGACGTACACTTTTTTGAATGCTTTTGGGTCCATTTCCAACCCAGCTCGTGTCAGGATAATAACCAACGCAAATTTTCTGAGTTCAGCAGTAACTTTTGTAAATTCACCATCGAGATTGACCCATCCAACATTCTACAATAGAAAGAGTTGATATTATATTTATAGATGAGTTATAAACTAAACACTGTACCTGAAATAAAAGGCCAACCAAAAGCATTCCGATAAGGCGGGGTAATGTGGTAAGTGATATGAGAAAACCTCCAAAATTAGCTGCTACAGTCAATACCGCCAATTGGAATAGTTGACCACCAGGCGCTGCCGAATCTCCAATTATAACGTACGCGGTTGTCCATAATAGTAATCCTGTATTTCGATATTATTTGATTAGTTTTTAATGTTGTCATTCATGAAGAGAATATGGGGCTTCTGGATGGAGTTACATATTTCTCAGGAGCACATGAATGTACAAACAAGTGTCCTGTCAAACCATCTCTCAGCTCAGTTGTTTACAATTTGTGTTGGAACATGATTGGCGATCAAAAGTAAGGTTAGGTTGCGAAAGTTTTTCAAAATGAAATGAACATTTACGGTTTCCTGTACTTTAAATTGCAAAAATCTTGTCAGTTGAATGATTGTGGTGATTTTTCTTCCAACGTTATCACAAGAAATTTTGGTAAAGATGCACTAATCCCTATTCTAGAAGAGCGCCATCTACGCATTTTAGCTTTGCGTTAGATCACCAATACATATGTGTGGTACACATAATTAGGGTTCATTTCATTACTTATTAAAATAATGTGTATGCGTCTATGAATTCCATCATTTGTAGTCATTAAGCTTATGAGGTCAAAACATGAATAAAATGATAGCTCTTTTAAATATTTAGGTTCACTGAAAGCTTAAATTGAAATAAATAAGAACAAAAACCAACACATATAGATAAATTTATTTCATCATCGTATCGTCATACGTAGCCATTGCACTATAGTTGAAACCGATAAAGAGCAGTAATCATGATTACATCCCTTGTAATTCTATGGTAGAAAAGCCATCGGACAGCACCAAGAAACTGACGTGTTCGACTTTTTGCGTTTTCCTCTGTCTTAAATCGGTCAGTTTGATTCGCATGAGCAGAAACCATTTGTGCAGCATTTTCTTGATGGAAAATATCTTAAAACACAAATTTTATTTGTTGACTCTTCAAACTCACAAGATGATAATTTCTATGCCGGTTTACAAAATAGTTGATTGGGTCTGATTTGACTGTCGTTGTTTATTCGTTCATCCTCTATATACGAGGTACAGTCGACTCTCCACATCTCGATGTTCTACATCTCGATATCTCTCCCTATGTCGATGATTGTTTCGGTCCCTTCATTCTGCATACATGTTCACTATCCATATCTCGATATCCTCCTTATCTTGATATCTCCCTATCTAAATGTGATTTTCATTCCCGATTTTCTCACCCTATGCCGATATGCCCATTATCAAAGGTTACTAGACTTGATTTTAGGGGCTCAAAACACTTTGTGAAGATGAAATGACGTCTGTTCGGTTTTCAATTTTCCTGGTAACGGAGTGATTTTCAATCTAGTATTCATTAAAAAATTGTTCTAAGGACTGTTCATTTTATAAAGTGGACACCTAGTGCATGCTGTATCTTTTTAATTTATCAATGCAATTTCAATCGGTTTTCGGCACATCGTTCGACTAGTATTGTACAATGTTGTGATAATAAAAATTCTCTAAAATAATTAAATTTCACACGAATATGGAACAACGATTGAAACGGTCGATTTTTGGAGATTATCAAAATCAACGTTTGTTAGAAATTAGCTGCAAAATTCGACAATTTATATTTTTTATTTTCAAAAAAGGCTTCTTCTTCGAAAGTATCATCAATCACAAGTCTGATGGAAAAAATCAAGTTATTTTTGGAGCAACAATTTTACAGATATAATAAAATCACTTTTGAATTTGAAGGGAATTGATATGAGTAGAATTTTTTGATTGAAAGTAAATCCTGGGGGAAGTGCTAATATAATATTAATATGAAAAATAACTTACGCTTTCATAGAGTTACTTATTTAGTCCCCACGTCACATTTAAAGCACAATAGAAACACAATTGCTTTATTCTCAGAGGACCTTTCAAAGTACATTGACAATCATCAAAATTGGCAACACTGCTGTAAAAAAAGTCGATTTTATTTTCCACATATTATTTTCATAATATGTTATTCTGAGATTACCAATTGAAATATTTGGAGGAAACCGTTTATAATTTGCTGTAGATCGATAAATATGCATACATGATTTTAAAAGTATGAGACTTTTTAGTAAACCTACCATAAACAGTAAAATTTATTCTTAACACTGTGGTTTAAACTCACTATTTAGCTCTCGTTTATACAAATATAGTTTCTTTAATAATCCAAACTAGTTTTGAACACGCTTTTTACTTTTCTCTTTTGCTGGGAGTGAAAGGATGGAGTATCAGCAAATTTGGCCATAAATGGGTAAATCACTAAAGTTACCTAATGTCAGAGAATTGTGGAATATAATTGATTTTTTTAAAGCTATACCTTTAATAGAATAGTAAAGGATGCAAACAAACAATTTGTTCAAAAAAATTAGGATTTTTGTTTTGCGAAAAATAATGTTAAACTTTGACGAACAGCTTTCCTTAGGAGTTTTTGGAAAAACTATATAGCTCTTCAACCAAAAGCATTTTCTAAGATCTTATATTTTCATAGCATTGTAGAATAATAGTTGAACGATGCACAGAAAACCGATTACGGTTTTATCAATAAATAAAAAAGTTATAGCATAAACAAAGTGTCCATTTTATAAAATGAACAGTCCTTATGTCTCGATCTCTCCCTATCTCGATGGTCCCTTCGATATCGAGATGTGGAGAGGTGACTGTATATGTGAAACTTCATAGATTTTGACTATGTGGGTTTAAACACATTTTTGATTCACAATAGTGAACTTCATTTATATACATTTAATGTGGGGCAGTCTTGAATAATTATGGTGTCAAGACACATAGATAAAAGTATTACAATTTTTGCAGTGTAGTGTGCTGTGCTAGCCGAAGTCTCTCGAAAATTCAGCAAGCGTGCACTTGATGATGTGCTTTCGAAGACTCGTCTCATGCGCTGCTTAGTAACGAAGAGCATCTACAACTATTTACGCCTCATTATGCAGGTGTCTAGATGGTCTACCTACAGGATACGGTCAAAGACTTTCGATCCAAAATTTACAATTTCGATCCGTGTTGAAAACTTATTTCATCTTTTAAATTATTGCGCTGAGTTTTAAACAGCACATGTGACGGAGCGCTTGCGACTGCATCAGAACACATCTCAAGAAAAAATAGGCGCATCAATAAAGGTCTCACAATGTACAGCGCTCCCGTGCGCCTGCAAGCAATGTGACTCCTGCACATAAGGCTTTTAAAGCACGTGCACAGTAACTCTACTTGAACATTATGAACATTTGTATGAGAACACAACTTTAAACTAAGCGCTATTTTCTCAATGCCTACTTATTCCATATGGGACAATTATACTTTTATGGGCAGCATACGTGATAATTTAATTGGCTTCAAATGTTTAATCATTTTGTGTATTTTATTATTGTTTTTATCTAGTATATCTTGATGTTAAAACATTCAAAGGTTTTTCAAAATGTGAAAGTTTTCGAGAATTCACATATGACCAAATAGAGAACCACTATAACTGGTACACTTTTCCAACTATTGTCACCGATATGTTGGTGATATTATAATAAGGTTTGCGCTATGAACCACGAAGCTTAAAAGCTTGGTTGATATGCTAATTATTTTTTCGTGGAAGTTTTTAAATCTCGACAAAAAAAATTGAATTGTTTTTACTTTGTTTTATTATTTTTACTTGTATTCACTTATTTGTGCAATGCTTCTTCTTATTCTTCTTTCTAGTGTTTCGTTTCAATTGGGACAGAGTCTACTTTTCAGCTTAGTGTGTTCTTATGATCTTACACAGTTATTAATTAAGCCAAATGACCATTTTTTTGGAATAAGCACAAAAATATTCTATGCCTTCACGGAGAACAAAATATGGTGTTCGTAATCATTTTTCCAGTCAAGTTAACTATATTTTTAAGGTTAATTTAGAGATAACTAAAAATATAGTTGATTATACAACATATTGTTGAAAAAAACTAAACCGTATAGTTGTTGACAACTAATTTTTTTTACTGAATTTACATACGTCAAACGTCAAAATTCAACTATAATTTAGTAGACTTAAAGTAAATTTAATTGAGTTTATAATATTTTGCAATGTTTGACGGTTATAACAAAAAGGATCCTCGCTCCAGTCCTCTTTTTGGATTGCATTTAGGTCCCATAACAACTGTGCAAAATTTCAGCTCGATTGGTAAAACTTTATTTACGCGCCAGTCGTTCAAAGTTTGTATGGGATTTACTATGGGAAAACATACTTTTGCAAAGAAAAATCGCCAGAGGTCGCGCATTGACCTCTATAAAAATACTGAACACAGATCTCGATATTTCTACGACGAACAACATTGTCGAAGACCCCAAAGCAATCCGATGCTTGTGAAAAAAGTTATTAAACAAATACTATTTGTAAATTTTGCCCAATTTTGTTATTATTGTTATTCCTTTACGTGTTAATCAACGTCGACTTGCAAATAGGTTTTCATTATTCAATTTTTTTATTTAACTTTTTTCACAAGTGTCAGATTGTTTCGCGGTCTTCGGTAATATTCTTCATCGTAGAAATACCTATCGAGGTCTGCGTTCAGAATTTTTATGGAGGTCAAGGGGCGACCTCTGGCGATTTTTCTTTGCAAAAGTATGTTTTCCCACAGTAAATCCCATACAAACTTTGAACGGCTGGCGCATAAATATAGTTTCACCGATCGAGATGAAATTTTGCACAGTTGTTATGGGACCTAAATGCAATCCAAAAAGTGGACTGGAGCGAGGATCTAAATTTTGTCCCACACTAGGGGTCATCTTATCACCTACACTATTCCTTACAAGTTAAAAGTAAGTAGATTTGTGAGCATGACTTGAAGTCTAGGAATGTGAATGTTTTCGGATAGTGGTAATTATCCAAATTATAATTAATATAGGTACAAGTGGATAGCTGAATCAATGAAGTGTGTGTATTTGATTTGACGTTAATTTAGTGTTGGCGTAAGCTAATTTTACTTCGAGACAACTAATTGTGCGTAAGTAAAAATGATTAACGAGATAGTTGTCTCAACATAAAGAAATTCTTCTGCATATTGGGAAGTCGAGAAAATTTCCTTCAGAGAAAATATCGCATAAATCAGCACAAACATCTCACAAATGTAATGGTTGCCAGGAATTCACTAGTATCTCACTTATGATCTGCTCAAAATTGTGAAGATTTCAACAAGAATATGTGGAAATTAGAAATTCGCTTATTCTTTCAATCTTTTGCGAAAGAAATTGCAAGGAATTCTTCAAGAGTTTGTGCCAAGAAACAAACTAGGTTTACTCAAAGAATCTCATCAAGCCTCTGTGAAGTATTTTATCATGAATTTACCAGGAAGATTCTATGAAGATCTTGTACACAGCAAACAAATCTTAATATGCCGTAACGGAATCTTTCGAAACGTACTCAATAATTCCTTGTTATAATTAAACCATCGTAGAATAACATCAACATGATGCGTTAGTATATTAAATTTGTTTTATTACATGCCAACACACATCAAATTGAATCAGAATTAATTGCAAAGGATAAACCTACGTTCGTTCAGATGTTTCATTGCGTTCAAAGCGTCAAATGATGAACATATTATGAGATGATATTATTTGCATGAACTGTAACATTGCTGGTAATGCTTATGATTTAGAGCGTGTTGATGTCAAATGGCAGTTCTGGCAATTGTACGTTCTCAGTGCACACAAACCTGAAATAAGCAACGTTTTCGCGATGTTCGAACAAGTATATGAATAAAAATCGATTTAGTTAGTTCTACGGCATATACCTACGGCTCTCTCGTTTAGCAATATCAGGTGTTTAAATTGTAGTTATTTAGAAATGAACAACTTTGACTAAAAAATATTATATTAATTAAAAGAATGAAAACGAGTTAAAATCCAGCATGCTACATTTTTACATAACTTTTTCATTACATCGACTTTCTGCGTTTTTTCCACATTACATTCCCTAAATTACATAGAAATTGTATCTACATTAGTTTCAAATGTTGCAAATGAAAGGAAATATTGCATCACATTTGCGACGCAGATAATGTACATACATCTAAAATAAATTGATATTACACATTATTTTTTGCGGTGCAAAAATCTGTAGAAGATTGCTGCAGAAAAACAAAAAAAAATCTTGCCAGAAATCTGTCGACTATTAGTGAGAAGTTGACTGCAAACTTTGGAACAATGATTTGAATCACTGTTTTATTGATTCTAAATAGTTTTCAGATTTTTTCGAAAACAAATTCCAAAGAGTCTAGGACTACCCAAGGAGGCACAAATAACTCGTCATATCTCATTCATGTTGTAAGTATTGGAGCATTCAGTTTAAACTTTAAAGTTTTCTTTACTATAGGCTAGTTCATCACTGACATGAGAGTCTCGAACTAGCTATGTTGACCCCAAATTTTTACACGGAAGTGTAGCAGTAATTTTTCACGTTATTTGTACTTACCAATTAAAATTATGGAAATTATTCTAGCAAATTGTCTATAGGGTGGGCATAGAGGATAGGGGCAAACTTTTTGCCATCCAGGTGGTTCCCACGATGGTGTACTGTATTCTACTCTACATCGCATGCACAGCGAATAGATCCATGACTGTTCTATGTGTGCATTCTGCTGCCCAGTTTCATATTCTTGATTGATTTTTGCTAACACCTCCTCGGAAAACGACTGTTTTTTGGTTCTGTTCACTTCTCCATTCACTCTTTGCTCTGTGGATAAAAACGAAAGCTTATGGACTTCATATGGTTTAACAAAATATTTAAAAGGTATCGTACCATAGCTGTTAACTGCTGCACTGTCGACATTGTGTGAATGATGAAGGTTGCTTTTCCGTCTCACTGGTCCATCTTCTGAATGACTGGAATGCTGCCGGGTAAAATGTATGATAATTATTTCCAATAGAATAACCAGATATAAGGCGAAATCTAACCTGAGATATTTTTCGTTTAGTATTTGGTTCGAAGCCCAAGTTATCGTGACCCATCCTGCTCTCCATAACAGGATCTGTGATTATACTGACACGGCGTTTAGGTTCGTTGGATATGACGCCATCGTCATTCCCTGGCATCTTCAAACTATAAAATAATGTTTTTATGTTGTTAGTGTTTCGTACTTTAAAAAGAAAAGTTTGAAAAGCATGTTTCCCATAATATTATCTCGACTCTCTAATAAAGCGACCATATATGTAGGTAGGGGTGGTTAGAGTCCGCGGCTACAATGCAAAGCCATGCTGAAGGTATCTGTGATTCCCGGTCGGTCCAGGAACTTTTTGCGTAATGTAAATTTCCTTGACTTCCCTGGGCATAGAGTATATATATGCCACACGATATAAGAATGCGAAAATGGCAACATTGGCAAAAAAAGTTCTCAGTTAATAACTGTGGAAGTACTCATAAGAACACTAAGCTGAGAAGCAGGCTCTGTCCCAGTGAGGACATGAATGCCAAGAAGAAGAAGAAGATATATCTAGGTGCTTCAAAACGCGGAACACCCTTTCGGATCTAGTGTCCACTCAAACATTATTTATATTGCATATGTATACTGGAATCATATCAAAACTAAAGCATAAACTTCATACTCATTTGAGGTTAATAATTAGATTTGACGCTGCAATATCATGTTGAAAATTGTCCTGTCGTGCGGGACGTCTGGCCACTTTACTCTGGAATGTACCCAATCATCTTGTGTGGCTCTTCTGCAACTTATCAAAATATGACAAACCACATACATGATCATCAAATTTCACACACATAATCGTCAAATTTCAGCCTGGCATGAATTACTTTGGCGGTACGTACCTATGATGTGTGGATCATAAAATTAACAAAAAACGCAGTAGGCCGCGCTATGAGCGCTTGTGTTTTCGACCGTCTGTCACGTTTTTTTGCGTCCTGCGTGATGAATTTTTACGCGATTCCGCTGGCGATTCGGCCATCCGGATAGTTTTTTTTGTGTGTTATAGATGAGTATAATTCTGATAGACTATGATGAGAAATCACAATAGTTATAGTGGTGATATTTGATCAGTTTTGCCATATTTCTATCTGTACCGAAGGCTCAAAAAATTTTCTTTAACCGTACCAAAGATTCTAAAAATCTGTGCCACTATCAACATAAATTGTTGAAATAAACCTTTAAAACCCTAATCCATTTGGAAATTTGGAAATCTGCACTTGTGTCAACACTGCATTTGATAGTGTCTTTCTTCTGTTGAGAAGAGTACGTTTTGAATTGTGGAAATCGCTTTGTTCATGTTCGTTGTGCTAGGCGTAGAAGTGATTATTTGAATATAGTTGTCCAGTTTTTCTCTTTCCTTCAATTGTCAACGATGGCGAAGGCAGCCATGACGTTGAGTTCAATTTAAATACGGAATCATATACAGAACCAACCGTAGAAACTAGATTCCGTCTTCTGATAAATTTATTGATTTTAAATCATTGAGGAAACTGAACCTTTATTAGACCTTTTGGAAAACATAATTTCTCATAAACAGCATCAACGCTGCTGCTGCTTTTAGCGAAGGCCAAACGCGTAACAAACGGAATGTTAAACGAATGACGGGATTTGGTGAGTTTGTTCTAATTAAAGTACTTATTTTCAATGCAACTAGAGCTATTTGAGAAGGTATGGCCGAATTGTTTTCTCATTTCAGTGAGCGAGCAATATCGCTTAAACCAATGTTTTCTAGCTAGGACACAAGATGAAAACACTTGTGCCGCATCTCTGGCAAAAAAGGAGGGAGCGTAAGTCGTCCATGGAAAATTGTAGCCCCCATTGTTGCTGTTAGGGGAAGTGGTGGCAAAATGAACAGGGGTGGTAAAATGAACATCGCGCCTTTTACGAAGAAAAAACAAATTTCAATGAATTTTTATCACGCACTGACCATTTAGAGCATAAATCGAAGTGTTAGAGAGGTCAATTGAAGTGAAAATATCAACGAAAACTAAGATTTTAGAAAACCACGTTTGAAAATTAGAACTGACGTAACTTTTAGCTCGGAGGTCTTTAGATTTTTCAGTAAGGTGAATATCGTTATGATATGATGTCAAATTTTATACTTTTAAATTACTTTTTGAATGGGTTACAATCCTTAATGGATATATTTTTGGATATGCAATGAAGATTTACAAAAATATTACTTTTGCTCAAGTGTTTTGCATGATGTTCATTTTACCACCACCAGCTGTTCATTTATGGGGCCTTCCTAAGCCGAGTGGTTAGAGTCCGCGGCTACAAAGCAAAGTCATGCTGAAGGTGTCTGGGTTCGATTCCCAGTCGGTCCAGGATCTTTTCGTAATGGAAATTTCCTTGACTTCCCAGGGCATAGAGTATCATCGTACCTGCCACACGATATACGAATGCGAAAAATGGCAACTTTGGCAAAGAAAGCTCTCAGTTAATAACTGTGGAAGTGCTCATAAGAACACTACGCTGAGAAGCAGGCTCTGTCCCAAGGAGGACGTAATGCCAAGAAGAAGAAGAAGCTGTTCATTTTACCCACATAGTGCAGGTAAAATGAATATTTGCATCGTTTTTTGATACCGTCGTTGGGGGTGAGAATGGGTCAAAAAGGGATATGTACGATTTATTTATTGAATAACTATCGCAATTTAACTCCAATAAACTTTAAATTTTGTGTGTATGTACTTTGATGCTACATTAACAACTGTTCAAAAAATTAAAGAAATCTATTTATTCACTGCGACACCACAAGTGAATGAAAAATGACCCAATTTCACCCCATAGAGGGGGTGACATTGGGTCACTGTAAGTGAAATACCTTGTTTTTGAGAATATGATTGCTAAAACATTCACAGCTGAGAAATATTGATGAAATACGATGCAAACAAGACGAAAAGACATCTAAGATGTTTCGCAGGTATGATAGACCCACTTAAAAGAACGATTATAGCAAAAAATTGAAGAGCTATGAGAAAAAATATGTAAACCCAACATTTATCATCAAGTTTACATAAATTCTCTTGTGTTTTCCCTAAAATTGTCTTCAAAGTCTCATCCCCATTGCCATAAAGTCAATTCAGTTTCCCCAAAGGTATACTGAAACAGTGATTATTTTAAACCTTCGCAAATAGTTAAATTTCGGTGCGACATTCCACGATCAATACATATCAGGCAGTTGTTGACGTCATAATCCCGGTATTTCAGAGATCCAACTCATTTGTACTTCCGTGAGATGTTTTTATAATATGAAAACACTGATATATAACTAAATTATAAAAAAATCCGTTTGATAAAATTTTACGATGTTGCTGCGCACAAAGACAGTTGCTGGTTTGAGAAGTTGTCAAAATGCGTTGCATTGTTGTCCAATGCACGGAATACTCTAGTAGATTTGTTTGATGTTTCAGAGATGCTGTTTTTAGAAAGAATAAACACATCTTGATGATAAATAGAACACCCGGCAACGTAAAATGTCAAAAAAGTGGGCTGGCAATTTAATTTACTGTCGTTCTTGCTTGACCCAATCTCACCCTCATTTTCGATGTTTTAGACACGGTACCGAAAAAAATAATTTTTTTGTGGAAAAATCAAATAGATTCCAGAAATTATTTGTAAAGTGTAACGAAAAGACTTTCAACCATCTACTAATACAACGATAGAGGTTAAAGTACATGCGTTCTACTTTGTACAGGAGAAATTTAATGAGGTAAATTTTATCTAGTTTCAACATATAAGTTTATTGGCAAAGTAAACAAAACCTACTATTTCTAAAAATGTATATTGTGATGAATTACATGTAATAATATGTTCCCTTACATATGAGTTATAAATTTTAGTAATATCGGCGTTATTAGCTGAAATATTTCATAAATCATATTTTTCCGTTTTGACCCAATCTCACCCCCTAGACCCATTGTCACCCCCATCGACGGTAGCGATAAATATATGTGAAAATTTTGCTATTTTAGTCTGAATTTGTGTCGCTGTTATAGATAACATCCCTATTTTTGACGTTGTGCGTAAGAACTGTGCAAATTCCTCGTTTTTCTAACAGAAACAAGATTATATCCTTAAGGTGTTCATTTTACCACCCCTTCCCCTACTATTCAAATTTGACCCGTTAATTCAATATACCGATTTAACTCAATGCTGTAAATCGATGTTTTCAAATTGATTTTCCTTTTATTTTATATTATTTTCCAATAACATTTTTGTTTGCTTTCTAACACAATCTAATATTTACTTCGAGGTTACCTTCGAATTAGATTTTATCGAGGGAATCATAGAAGATTTTCTGGAGAAATTCTCTTGTGGGACTAGAGCTGAATTTGTTGAAAAATCATTGTAGAACCCGAACCAACACTCTATAACATGTTTTTGGGAAATTAATGAACATTATTAGGAGGGATTAATTAGAAAATGTGAAATAAAGGATTTTATGAGTACAGAAATAACTTTTTGAAAACTTTTAGATGATAATTCAGAAATCACTCAATGAATGTTTTTTGATATTTCTCCATGTCTGGGGAAACTCCAGAAGGAATGCTTGGCGAAATCATTAAACAAACTGATAATATCAATCTATCAAAGCTACGCCAAAGATGACAACAATAATGTTTGAAAATAGAAAATCTAACATATATTCGTTAATGGATAAAAATGAAAGCTCCCGAAAATTTAATTGCTTTTCATGAAATAAATTCTGATAAAGTTTTTGTGATTTTCATAACATTCCTGGAAAAATATTTGCAGGAATTATAGCGTAATCTTGATGAATTTCTGGTAATAAATTTTACCATATTTCTTAGTAGATATTTATTTGGAACTCCCATTTTTTTAATGGAAAAATTATTATTCAACTACTGGAACTTCGAAAATATTGTATATGATGTTGGGTTCGTTAAAGTCAATATGATGCAATAATTATAGACATATTTTTAACAAAGGAACATTTTAAAACAGAATTAGATTTTTGACCAATATATGGTTAAAATCATATTACATTCATCCCAATAGTAATCATTCAAACATATTGTTAAAAGATGATAACAGCCTCTAATCAAACAATTAAGCATTACTAACGAATATATCGATAGCGCTACAGATATAATAGTTTACATACAAATAGCTGCAAACATAAAACAATGCACGTTTCGTCGATCGATGCGTCCGATGGTTTCCGAGAGGGATGATAGGTGTTGCTCATTATGGTAATTAAGTATTGAACTGATGATATGCCGGACTGACCTGAGTTTTCGCGCCAATTTGATGTCGTGATCGGTTCTATGTCTAACTACGATGATAGAAAAATAACCTGTCGTTGTATTTACAAATGTGTCACCAAGATGATACGCGACGCGAGTAAAATCACTGACAGCTGAATCAAATGGTTATGTTATATGAAACATCTTAAAATTTCAACCTTTCAGTATATTATATGAACTGTGATATTTGTTCGGGAATAAGGTTGAATTATCAATAAAAGGAGCGAAACTGTTCGATATTTCATGAAATCATTGTTATCTAGCTTGTGCGAGACTTAAACATAACGCTTCATCTGAGCTGATGCACCCTTATTGGGACATGTTGATTTTAATGATCGTGAGCGTCGTGACGCTTGTTTCGTTTGGTTCAACCGGGCAATTTGTTGACGCAAACATCTCGGGAGATAGCACGCTGTGCAATCTGGAGGAATTTGCACCGCTTATTATCGGCTCGTCCGTACATCATCAGATGAACGACGTCGAGAGACCGTGAAGTGCAACGATATATATCTCGTCGGACGTCTGTTGCAAATGGAGTAGTTGAATATATAAGATATTCGCATGAATTTCACCTCCAACCGAGATAAATATAACTTACAAAAGCCGGGAGCTTAGCTGGTTGAATATGGAAATTAATACCTACTTTATGAAATTTTCAATTGCATGCTCATTTTGGATAGCTTTCCCTTGTGAATTGCAGAAGAACTTGTGGTCAATATTTCATAAGAACGATAACCAGTATTATACTTGGTATTATATCAGTATTATACCTGGTTACGAATCGTATTTCATTGAAAAACGTTAAAATATTGTGCTTTTTAACAAAAAACCGTCGATCAAGAAGATTTTGAAGTTGTAAATTATCTCCATATTTTTGGGGCTTAAAGTATCTTGGTTTTCTTCATACCATATATAATAACTATGAAAGTGTTCATAAAAGCACTAAGCTGAGAAGAGAGCTTTGTTATAGATGGGATGTAACGCCTGAAAGAATAAAAATGCATTTTTTAATTCTAACGGTTTATAACATGCACATAGCAATTATTACTGAAACTTATTTGAAACCTGCATCCAAACTCAAAAGATATCCTAACATTCTTGTTTTTCGAATAGATCGCCCAGATGAAGCATGTAGTGGACTTGCTATAATTATTAATGGGCATTTAAGGTGAAGTTGCATCGAAGCCAAAGCTTGAATTTTCAAGAGCACAAATCTAGGAAACCTGACAACCGTTCTTGCAGAAAATTTGATCGATTGATAACCACCAGCGAGTGACTAGTAAGTTGAATTTTCAGCACAAACGGCTGTCTAGTTCTCTAGATTTGTGCTCATGAAAATTCGAAGTTTGGCTTCGATGCATCTTCACCTTAAAACGTCAACATTTTTCTCTATTTGAAATCAAACGTTTTGAAATTTTGGGTGTTTCTGGCGGAACACAACTTGGTAAATTTAATTGGATAGCTGCCTATTTGCCTTCTCAATGTACTTGTCAGCTTTGAGCTCATTTGCTTTAAGGTTAAGTAGCCCGTCATTCGTTTTGGCAACAATGATGACTTTTCAGCTTGCATTTCAAAGTGATAAAACTCAGTCTTTATAGTTTATATTAACTTGAAAAAGTATCACTGTACACGCTTACATGGATAAAGTATACTGATACTTTTTCAGCTGTGTCAGTGCAAAACCAACTGATTTTCTTTGATTCGAAATCGTGAGATGAATTAGCAACAATCATCAACGACGCGTACAAATTTCAATGACGGCCTACTTCGCCTTAAACCGACTAGCGGAAATTGACTCGCATTAAGTCTATTTTTTGTCATTGGTGACTTGAACGTTCATCACTTGTGGAACAATTCGCAAACCAATTACAACCGTAGGAGTATATTTGATAAGAGACCTTCAGGATTATTATTATTTATTAGGTTCTACATCAATTAACTTGATAAAACCTCGCCAACAATATTTCGCTAAATTCACTAGGTTCATAGCTGCCTCTCTCTTTCCTTGACTGCACCCCACGCCTGCTCGATCCGACCGGATTCGAAGCAAATATCATCTTTTCAGAGCTGTTGTCCAGCTTTCTTGCAATATGCCCTGCTCAGCGTATCCTTCCTGCTTTAGACACCTTCAGGATACTAGGTGCACTGTAGAGTTGGGCGAGCTTGTGGTTTATTCTTAGCTGGTCAAAACCGTTGTATACTGCTTTGAAATCGATGAACAGGTGGTGCGTAGAGACCTGGTACTCACGTCATTTCTGAAGGTGGTAGGGGAACTGGGGGTAATTTGCGCATAGGGGGCAATTCGCGCCACCCTCGATGTTTTCGAATGCTTTTTTTATCCTAAATTACATAAAATGGATAAAAATGCTTTTTATAAACAAAAAAAAAATGACCAAAAAACATATAACGTATTTTGCAGTTTTCAATGCAATTACAAATGCAGTTAAGCACGCATCTCCTTAAATTGATTTATAAACCCAAGAAAAACAAAAATGAGTACCTGTTTCTATTCTTTGATAGAAACCATGTTTGTGTATCCGATCATAATTTAAAAAGAGCATAAAATAATATTTTGCATTTACAAATTAACACACATTGTTCGGAAAAAGTTCGAGAATAACAGAAAGTTAGTGTTCTCTAATATTGAAAAAAAAAAACGAAGGCTTAACAGTCACTATATGAACATTCAACATCTACACATCGTAAAATATGCTCAATTTTTTATGCAAAATTATTATGACATGCAGAAAATTCATAAATTACGCCACACAAAATTTGGTCAATGTCATATTTTTTATATGAAGATTTTGAGAATTTTGTCTGCATCGTAACAATTCTCTAACAACATATGGACAACCCTATGTTTTAGCCGAAAATTAGAACATTCATACCTTAAAAGTAGGGTTCGAGAGACGAATGACTGCAATTTGTCTAATACTTTAGTTTTGGATTGAGTATTCAATTATTTATACTGTATTGGAAAAGGCAATAAATATTTATCAACAGCTTTTCTGGAAATATTTTCTCTTGTTGGGGCACAACCGACACCTGCTGACAGAGCAGAACTGACCAGCCTTCCCATGAACATTACCGATGTTCAACTTGGGTTCGCATCTCTCTACTCGTGTTTAACAGCAAACGCACGACGGCAAAAAACTCGCGTTGCAATTTGAACTTGAGTTGAACCAAGGTTTGAAACATCGGTTCAAACCATGGTACAAAACAAACCGAAAGAAAGCAATTCGAATGCACGCTGATAAAACTTAACTTGAACTTTATGAGGTAAAAAATTATAAGCGTGCGTACGAACTGACTAAAGCCGAATGTAAGGCTTACTACACTCAATTAGCACTAGCAAACTGAGCAAACAACGCGTTGCTACGGGAAAAAAATACAATGCAAACCACATTGATACTGCCGCGTACTCGTGACGGTGTACTGTGCGGTTGTACCGGTTTCTAAACATTGGTTTGAACTTTGGTACTCCAAACATAAGTTCGGGTCTAGGCAGGGCCGGATTTACAAATGTGGGGGCCCTGGGGCCATTGTCTTGTTGAGGTCCTTTTCCCAGCAAAAAAAAACATCTTGATACATTACTCGCACAACTTATGATCTCGCCCTAAAATCCATTAGTGTAGCTCGTTGTTTCTGAGCATTCAAATAGATTTATACGTTAACAACTCTATGGTGAAGAAATGGTAATTCTCTACCAACCAGTGGTATTGGTTTGGATGCTTATACATTCATTTGCTCTAAAACAACGAGCTATACACGTGGTTACCGATGGCTTTTAGGACGTTATCCCAGATTATGCAAGATTAGAATAGATTAGATATCTTTAATGTTTTATTAAGGTTTTCATTATCAGGAATCATGTTTTTTTAGGCTTATTCATCAACAATAAAATTCATTTGATGATTCCTGTCTCATTTGTACCTTTATTCAAATTATGCTTATTCTATTCCTGTTCGATGTGATCTTGAATATTAAATTTACTGAACATAGAGATTTATTTAACAGTTTTGAGTTGAAGAAATTGGTTTAGGGCTGGTAGCAGGTCTTTTCTAGAAACTTGGTTTCTGTTTCAATGCAAGTGTCTAAAAGGTCTCTTTTTAATTTTTAATGAATGATCTATAAGGTCTCCATTTTAATCATAATGGTATCTGAAGTCTCTTTTCTTCCTTATTCTGGTTACAGTGAATTCCGATGCAAAATCTATAAGACTTCAACGTGGCTAATCAGCAGGTTCTTCAAGAATTTCGTCTCACATGTCTCCAGGAAAAATTTCCTGAAATCTTTCAGTGATTTGTCCGCCTATTTCAACTGGAATATTTTCAGGGACTTCTACAGGGATCTATCTAGAAATTCTTTTAGAGATTCCTTTACCAATCCTCTTAGAAATTTTTCCAGTAATTTTTCAAAGGATGCGTAGAGGATTTTCTCCAGAACTTTTTCTCCAGGACATCCATTAACACTCCAACGCTATTACCTCCAGTAATTTTCTCAGGGAACACTATACTAGTAGAATTTTTATTTTTACTAGTCCTTCAACCGAATTCTCCAGTTGTTACTCTAGGAGATCTTACAAACGTTAATCTTGGAGGCTATACTATGGAAATCGATGAAAAATCGATCACCGGAAAATTCTTTGGAATTTAGGACTTTTTTGAAAAATATCTGACAAGGGAAGGTCACGATGGTGTTACATGGGGTTTTCAACCGGACTATTTTTGTTAGATTCTACATGTCGAAATATGAAAAACCCCAGAGCCTTTCGGGTGATGGACCAGTGGTGTAGCCAAGAGAGGCTATAATAGGGGCTATTTTGTACGTATATTATATTATTAGGCTAATTGGAAATTTGACAAAAATATTTTAAGTAGATGAAAAAACCGAATTTAGTACTATACCATTTAATTCCACTAGAGTAGAGCAACTCTAGTGGAATTAAATGGTATAGTACTAAATTCGGTTTTTTCATCTACTTATAGGTATTCTACTAAACAGCTCGAAGATTTATTATCAAAAATATTTTTTTAGTAATTATTGTGATGGTAGAGAACAGAATTGACATTGATGTATGTTTAAAATGTATTTTTTTCCATGCGCAATCGGGATGGGTTTCTTGTTGGTATACTATTTCAATAAAACCAAATTGGTTTTGGTGTCCATATTCCATGTTAGTTACGCCAATGGCATAAAAATACATTACAAACATACATTAATGCCAATTCTGTTCATTACTATCGTAATAAATACTGAGACAAATCTTTTTGACAAATTTTCAATTGACTCAATAATATTATATTCGTACAAAATCGACCCTTTCTGAGCCCCTCCTGGCTACACCACTGGTCCATCACCCGAAAGGCTTTGGGGTTTTTCATATTTCGACATGTAGAATCTAACAAAAATAGTCCGGTTGAAAACCCCGTGTAACACCATCGTGGCCTTCCCTTGTGAGAATCTTTGTAGAAATTCCTGATGGAACCTCTAGGATATTTTTTATGGTAATGGAAAAATTAAGGAAATATCCAGGTTATATTCCTGGGATAGCCAAAACAAAATGTTCGGAAGAATTCCTTAATAAAATTCTTGGAGGAATTTCACGGGAAATAATCACTTAATGATTTTCTGGAGAAATCTTCGAAATAATCTCTGAATCTTTGGGAAAATACCTGAATTCTCAAGAAATTTTTAGAGAAAATCATAAAAAAAATCAGTAAATCGAGCAGTAATACTGTCGTAATGTCACGCGGAATTACAAAATAAGAGAAATGTCTGACCTGATGCTATGATGAAGAATCAAACTCTTATATTCTGGTTACTGTTAATTTTCGTTTTGATTTTCTGTTTCCTGTTTGGTCCATTTTTGGTCTCTTTTTGGTTCCTGGCTAATCTCTTATTGGTCTCTTTTTCCAAGCTAGATGTCTCTAAAGTTTCTATATTCAAGGCACTTAAGGTGAAGATGAATCGAAGCCAAAGTTCAAATTTTCAAGAGCACGGATCTGGAGAACCTAACATTCGTTTGAGCTGAAAACCTAATCGATTGGTCACCACCAGCCAGTGACCAATCGATTAAGTTTTCAGCTTAAACGCATGTTTGGTTCGCCAGATCCATGCTCTTGAAAATTCGAAGTTTGGCTTCGATTCATCTTCACCTTAAACACTACCAACCATGCAGTGTGATCGATAGAGTAATTTCACGAATTAATATTTTTATAATTAAATTCTATTACTTGATCTGAGATCTATAAATTGCATTCTAACCTAGTTCTAAACTTCGTTGAGAAAACTTTCGTTACAATTGAAAAAATCACGTTAGAAAATAGTTAGGAATTTAAGCAAAAGGATTGCACTCTACTTATTTATCCAAATCGTTTTCGAATCTACTTGTTTCTCATGATGTCAACAAAATTCCATTCTGAATGTTCTGATATTTTGTTTTAGTAATTATAACTTATAAATTTTGCATAAATTTCGGTCATTATTCCGGATTTCTAAAAATAAAATTGAATCTTACAAATCATATGATGCGATTCAAAAAAGTATGTACTTTTGCATTATTTCTAATTATTCGTAAAAGTTTAACTACAAATATGCTTTTTGAGCAAAGCCATGCTGAAGGTGTCTGGGCTCAATTCCCGGTCGGTTCAGGATCTTTTCGTAATGGAAATTTCCTTGACTTCCCTGGGTATAAAGTATCGTCGTACCTGCCACGATATGCGAAAGCGAAAATGATTGAACCGCTGGAATGGCCTCCCCAAAGCCCAGACCTCAACCCCATCGAGAATTTGTGGGCGACAAAACTGGTGTTACCAACAAAAATAATTATTTTGAAGCCTTGGAGCGCGCCTGGGAAGAACTAGATCCACAACACCTACAAAACCTGGTGAAAAGCATGCCGAAGAGCCTCCAGCAAGTCCTTAGGGCCAAAGGACGACACATTAACATTAAATCATCGTTTCTGGGGCCAAGAAGGAAGTGGGCACTTTTTTTGTCACTACTTTTTTTTTCAATACAAATTGATTTTCTATTTCTTTGAGTAAAATTCTTTTTTTTATCAAATTTTCGTAAGTGCAACTTTAAAAGAACATCAAAAATAATATATCACAAAAGATTTAGGTGTGTTAACTTTAATTTGATTTGAACCAAATCAATGAGAGAGATTCGAAAACAGGTAAGGTGGGCACTTTATTTTGCCTATCAGTGTAACTTTTTAGCCGGCAGTGTGATAATGAAATTGAGTATATTTGTAGTTCACTGCCAAAATTTCATGCCGATTGCTCATAAGGAAACAAAGTTACAACATGCCAAAGTTGAGCATTTTGTATGAAAATCGGCTTTCACTACTATTATTCTGAACACAACTGTAAGTGTTCTTGAGCTCTGCAATGGACAATATCGGCCATTTGCCCGAGTAATCCGAGTGAGTGTGGTGAGTGTCCCACACAGGTAAAAATCTTTCAAAAAGCAAGAATATTTATGCAAGTTTTCTTCGAAAAAAAAACCGGTACCGTAAAACGGGGTATCTTTGATAATGCGGGTAACTTTGATAGTGCGTAACCCACCACGTACTGATCGAAACATCATAATTTCTGTTAATCAGTTAAGCAAAACAAATGCAAAACTAAAGAATATCAGTATGACACTTCATGTAAGAGCTGTTTTCATTTGAATCAAGAACATTTGAGGCTTTTTATACGAATATTAAAAATTGACACAATTTTAGCATTTTCGAAACGCTTACAAACAATCTGTTCTACGATCACTATTTGATGTGGTTTTGAATAGTTGGCCACTAATTTTTGACAGCCTAGTTATCATAGAACTTGAATAAGGTCTCAAATCTCTTAGCGAAAAGCATTTTCACAAACTGGGACCATTTTTGTCATCTAAGTCAGAAATTTCCATATAACGTTAAACGCCTAGAGGTATGCAATGCCCTATAAATGTTCTTTATTCTTTCAATTTTGTTCGATTCATACTCCATTATCAAAGTTACCCCATAACAGAAAACCAACTTTCAATTGTATGAAAAATTATATATCCATTCAAAATAAATCTTTTGGCAATCTATCGACTGCAATCGATAGCTAAGATGCCAGTACTTGTTTAAAAAATATAAATTATAATACTTTGAAACAGCATGCATAAATATTCAAGTTTTCTTCGAAAAAACTATCAAAGTTACCCCGTTTTACGGTACTTGAAATAAGAAGATCAATAACGTTGATCTAATAAATCTTTAGTTTAGTGTCTTTGAAATTGTAAATAAGGGCAAAAGTCGACCATTGCGATGGCCATCTTTGGAATCCGAGAGGGTTCACCTTAATGTTAATTTTCAGTTGACACGTTGACAAATGGACTTATCCACGGTCTTCTTTTATCCTCGACTTTCTTTTTCTTTTCTGCTCTAAATGCGGGCAATGTTTACATTAAATGACATCCGGACCAACATCCGGACAACGAATGTTCACCGGATGAACATGAAGTGGATGAATGCACGACGAAAACGTTCATTTTTTGTAAACACGGCCCGCAGTAAAAGGTTTTCTTCCCGGTGGAAGAAGCAGCGTGACGTCATTGTAAATTAGTTCATGAACTAATCTACGATGACGTCACGCCGCAACTTCCAGCGGGAAGAAAACCTTTACTGCGGGCCGTGTTTACAAAAAATGAACAATTTCGCTGCACATTCATCCATTCAATGTTCATCCGGTGAACATTCATTCACTGGATGTTGGTTCGGATGTCATTTTATGTAAACACGGCCTGCATTTACAGCGGAAAAAAAGAAAGTCGACAATAAAAGAAGACCGTGGATAAGTCCATGAGCCTATACATGCTATAAAACGTTTGACTTTTACTGTGCGCCATGATTTCAAAATGCCCATGAGAGCGAGCGAGACAGCACCAACACACGGCGCACAGTAAAAGTCATGAGAACAAAAGTATTTATGGCACGTACAGAGGCTCATGGACGCACTCGATCAGTTCACGACACAGCAGTAGGGTCCTAAAGCCCTGTCCCAATTTTAATACCAAACGCTTAAGTTTAGGCCAAAAACACATGTTTACTCAATTATTTAATTTTATTCGTTTGTTTAAGTCCAAAAAATATTTTTTATGTTATTTTTAGATTTTTCCCCATTTTTGGCTTAAACTCAAATTTTAGGTGTATTTTGTTTTCCGTGTCCCTTTCGAAATGTCAGATAGGAACAACCCCAGTGTTAAAACTAAATGCCCTGTGGTGTTTTTGTCGATTAAGCGAACGTCAAACATGATCAAAAGTGTCAAGGTTCATTTTTCGACCCAACTTTTAAATCAAAGTTTAAATATGATATAGCCGTTATTTGAGCCGGAAAAATTGCTTAAGTAGTTGTAGTAACATGCTCTTTCGTATTATTAAATAAAAACAAGATTTCTATAATCATTTTAGGACCCTATTATAATTTAGCCATAATCAAATGTGTACCACACATTCTTAGGCGTTACTAGCAAGGTAAGAAGAAGCTTTACTCGAACGGTTGGTACCTTCAACTTGATTGCAACGATATAAATACGACAAATTATGTAATATTATTAGTCTTATTCACTTAAATATCAGTTTTTGGTAACGACTGACTTTCGTTGCCATATATAAATATCGGTACCCATATGATATGATTGCTCTTCAAATTACGACGATATGTGGAGTGGAATAATAATTTAACACACCATTTCAAACAACCTTCGAGCCATTTAACTATAGTTCATTGGTAAAAAGTACTAAAGTAGAATAATAGATCGTGTTGTGGGATACTCGACTGTATGGCATTTTGATTAACACGCATATGTTAAATGCTTTAAATGTTCGCTGTTCCGGTTGTGTCTGAAGCGATATTGGATTTATGTCCGAACAGAAACCAACAACCAATAATCATCTGCAATAGTATGAAGAACTGGTCAATCCTCTGAAGTCTTGAGTCCTCATCAAAACACAAATTATCTAAGAATGTAAGGAATTTGTCATGTCATCAATCAAAAATTTTCTGAAGAGCAGGTATTTTCCAAGAAATTTCTCTAGAAATTACTCTTAACAGTTTGTAGGTACCACTCTAGGAATTTCAAAAGGATGCTTCTGTGATTCCTCTAGGAAGTTAGTGAAATACTTAAGATAATTTGAATTTCTCTTGAATATTTTTCCATGCACTGTTCCTCGTATTCTTCTAGGAGTTACTTCAAACAATGTCTACAGTGCCTTCCTTAGCCGAGTGGTTAGAGTTCGCGGCTACAAAGCAAAGCCATGCTGGAGGTGTCTGGGTTCGATTCCCGGTCGGTCCAGGATCTTTTCGTACCTGCCACACGATGTACGAATGCAAAAATGGCAACTTTGGCAAAAAAAACTCGCAGTTGATAACTGTGGAAGTGCTCATAAGAACACTAAGCTGAGAAGCAGGCTCTGTCCCAGTGCGGACGTCAATGCCCAGTGCGGATGTCAATGTAGAAGAATGTCTACAGCGATTCCTGCAGGAAAACAACGAATTCTCTGGAATTTCACTAGCGATATTTTCATAGATTATCTGTAGTTTTTTATGACTCCCTAAAATACTCCCTAAAATACTCCTCCGCTTTTCATTAAATGCCCT
This sequence comes from Aedes aegypti, assembly GCF_002204515.2. Classification (NCBI taxonomy): domain Eukaryota; kingdom Metazoa; phylum Arthropoda; class Insecta; order Diptera; family Culicidae; genus Aedes; species Aedes aegypti. The sequence continues at coordinate 231,467,601 of NC_035108.1, read as the reverse complement.
GTAATGTCCTGAAATTAGTGTGAAAACTCTGGAAGAGTTTATAAAGGACGTAATTGTAAAATAAATCTCTGTAGAATTTATGGATCTATGAAAACATTTCTTGGAGTGCACCATGTTAGTGTTAATTCTTTGAGAATTTCAGAACGGGGGTGACCCATTTCGCATAAGGACGTTTCGCAAACGGACGTATGGCATAATGGACGTTTCGCATAAAGCAGTTTCATACAAGAACAGGTAGCATTTTAAAGGAGGCATATAAATCTCATTATGCCAAATGTCCTTTATGCCAAACGTCTTTATGCGAAATGTCCCACCCCCTTTCAGAACTATGTCAGGAAGAATTACTGGACTTCGGAAGATTTTTAGAGATGTTCTTTGAAAGAGAATTTTGCAGTGGAATCCATAGAATAATTTATAGAAGAATTCCAGAAAGATTATCGATGTTAATACCTAAACAATATCTCAAGAATAGAGTTAGATTGACTCTGAGTTAAATGTCTGAAAAATTTAAGATTTTTTTGAGGTGTTCCTGGATGCATTGTTTTTGGCCAAATATTTATTGGAGCTGTTTGGGATCATTCCTGAAGAATCTTGGAGTGGTTGGTGGAGAAATTTGCATACATTTATAAAAGTTGCTACATGGATAAATTAACTGAAAAATTAACTAAAGGACGAAGCCTGTTGTCATCTGTAGTAGATTGAAAAAAAAAATGATAATCTATCTTCATACTTGTAAAAAGGTAAGCTTTCCCTTAATGCTTCCAAAATTCCATCTTCAAACTTATGATATTTCCGAATAAACCAAAAGCTCTTTATTAGAAACCTTCGAGTACACATGTTGATACGATGAGAGGGGTTTCAAAAATTTGTACAAATAATCATCAGAGTACCAGTAGCCGCTCATGCCCCTATTTCTGCTTACTGGTGGAAATATTGTACTTTCATGTGAAATTACAATATTTTTCGTTCGAATATTTTCTGGCAGCATTCTGCTTCTTCTTCTTCTTCTTCATTATATTGAAATCACAAGACCTCGTGAGCGCCTGTTGGGCCATTAGTATCAGCCGCTTATGGGAATAATTGTACAAAATCTTACAAACTTGTGGTTTTAATATACAGCCTTCTTTTTTACTGGTTAAATCAAAAATAAATATCACAATTGATTATGAGATTCAAAATAATGCATCTTTCAGTTTGTTTAGGGTTACCATCAATCCTGATTCAGCAGGACATGTCCTGGTTTTGGATTCGATTTGTAGCGTTCTGGTTAATTTATGGTATTTGAAAAATATCTCCTGATGTTTCTGATACAATATTATGTACCTTAATCCAATGAACAACATTTTTAATCTTAATATTTAGTATTTCAGTAAGAAACGTGTAGCTGAACATATGCCTTATAAAACAAAATATATGTATACATCAATAATAAATCCTCCCATCCAACAGCTTTTTAAAATCGAATATAATCATTTTAAAACCTTCATCTAATGTATTACAATGATGCGACTTTGTCAATTTAAATTCCATCATTCAATTCTATTTGGACACATGTTTCAATTTGCTTAGAATATGACATTTAAACAGAAGTAAGGTAATTTAAAAAGTATATAATGTGCAATAAAGTATATAATTTTGTTATTATCATTTTGAATGTATGGTTTAATTTGATAACACTTTACATTTATGGCATCTTGGAAATTTACAAAACTAACAGAAAATTGAAATTATGTTGGGCTGGCCTCAATAAACTTACTTGAATCTAATAATGCCATGACATGACATGAGGGACCGAAAAATTTAATATTTGGATTAGTTCTTATTCCAAAATACCAATTAGAATAATTATATGCATCCCAATAAAATAAAGTTAACAAATGATGCAATGTGTTAGGGAAGAACACACTCGTTGCAACTTTCCCCGGTATACCTTAATTTAACTATATTTCTCAATAAACTTGACAAATGTTCCCATCTTCAAAATAGAGGCTTTTTCAAAGAATTTAAGTATTCTTTTGGTATTGGATGATGAAAAAAAAAACAAATATGTTTCTACTGCAACATTTAGAATTGCACAAATTGACAGAAGAGCTGCTGTAGCATCGTAAGATGCCGTCCGCAAATAACGTGACGCTCTAGGGGAGGGGAAACAGGCCGCTTGACGTTACGGTTCATACAAAACATTTGATTATATTCATACAAACAGTGTTAAGGAGGAGAGGGAGGAAGTCGAAAATTGACAATTTTAGCGTAGCATAATAAATGAATGCTGCCTAATAGTCGGCAGAGAATATAACGAAAGACAGTCTTTCTTTCGCAAACATATTGTTTTTACAATTAGGGTGGAAGAACCAATTATGGCAATAGTGAGAACAAAAAGAGATTTATCTTATTGTTTCACTAGAATGCAACGATTAATATTCACAAGAATGATAAACCTATTTGTTCTTGATGATTATCTAAAATTGATAAAAATATTCGTGAAATAAGTTTCGAAATATGATCATTTGAAAATTTTGCCTCACGCATATGCCTTTTTAGCAGTTTGCTTAAGGACACCCGTTACGAAATTTATGTTATCATCTGGTAAAACTGCTTCCCTTGATAGTGCTACTATAGGAACAATGAGTTTACTAAAGGTACAAGGGAGGATATACTTCAAGCAAAACATTTTTTCATCAAAATCGAGCTGTGAATCAATGGTACTTAGATGAATAGCTCCTGACCTTCATGTCAAAAAATATGTTGCAACGATTTATAGCATGTATGGGGTGTATCCCGAAAAATTCTGGACGTCATATTTGAATCTAAGAGAAAGTTCAATTTGCTCCATGTTTTGTGTTGGTAGTCGAAATGGGTTTCTTGGCATTTTCGTCGATCGAATCCGATTACGTTTTGAGTGGAATGTTGTTGTAAAAACGGATGTGATTGAGTATATTTACGTTCAGTTATTGATACATATGCAAAAATTAGGGCGGTACTAACTTAGTTTTTTACCCGTAACGCGGGTAGATCACCTTTTCGTGGTGCGTTACGGGGTAAGATCTACCAATTTGAACCCTAGTCTCATCTTGTTTGTCGGGCTAGGGTAATATGTTCTGGTAATTCAATGATTCGCGGTACAAAGTCCTTGTTACTGGCAACAGTTTCTGAAAATTAATCTATTTTACCTAGCAGATGGTTAAAGACTCGGAGTTGGTCAGTCCCGAGACTACACTTGAAGCCAGGATAACAATCATGAGTATTAACTCAACAAGGACTGTAAGTACTGGTAATTCAAGGACTCACGTGAATTCTGATTACTAAACAAATTTTCTAGCTTGATTCGGTTTTGCTGCTAACATAAAGCCCCTTTTTTTCTAGTATTTTTCTGGGACTAAACTAAAAGCGAAACAAGGATGTGACTAGAGTTCCGTTGCATGGTCAAATATCAGTAGTACCGATTTGGTTCGTCAGAAATTTAATCGATTATGTTTGCTGAGGGGCGCGCCTTCGCTGAGATGTAAATTTCTATGAAGGGTATAAATAGCGGGACCTTTTCATCATAGTCGATTTGTATCAATATCTGAGGAATCAAAACAAGAACTGTACAGAAATCGATGCTTCATTACCTATCAATGGAAATGGAGTAATGCGACATGCACTATACACTAAGGATACGGGTAATGCCACAATAGATCTAAATACTGGTCGCAGTGGCGCATCCGAACAGAAAAAAAAAAAAAAAAAAACTTAGTTTTTGCTGAATACAAACTACTTATTGGAAATAATAGAGTAAGATTTATTTGGTATAATAGCAGCATTCGTCCGTAATAAGAATAAATACTGTAATATTCGGAATGTTTTCACACCTTTGCTTCATTTTTAGGTTATATTCCCACGAACACACTGATAATACTGCAAAACTGATACTACACGTGCACTAACACAAGCAAACTTGCTGACTGCAAAAATCAATTCATTTTAAAGTTGTTTTCTGTCGATAAAAAATCCATTGTGTCTCTGCCTAAAATCGAATACTTTTAGTTTTTTCAACACATAGTGAACATTTCAGTTCTAATTGTATGAATCACAATGAAAAAATGTAATTTTTGTAAATAAATACAGATATATTGGTCATGATACACTTACCCGCACTTTTTAATGGGATGGGGTAAGTGGATCAACCATTGTTATCAAATATTGGCAGACTACTTACGCGGATTTGAATAAGCTTTAGTGTCATCAAGTATTGTTTTCCTTTTACATTTTTCATTCCTAGCTTGAATTTGCCAAATTGACCTGAGAAAATTTCAATTATTCCATCTTAAAGTGTTGTACAGTCTTTCTAGTACAAAAAAAAAAAAAATGAAAATTGAAAAATTTAAACAATTTTTTTTTGGTTTTTCTAAGCTGAAATGCAAAATAGCAAAATAAACAAATTTTCCAGCTGAAAGTATATCATCGTACGTTTTTTGACCATATCCATTGTTCTAGACAGATGATATAAATATTTCCATAAATAGAATAAAAATATTTCAGTATGTTGAACAAAAGTAAATGTATTTAATATTTTTAAACTACGAGTGTCTTTCGAAAACATCGTTAGGAATGATCCTCAATTCTTTTGCATAACTCGGGTGTATAAAAGGGATGAATTTTCTCCAAAACATTTTAGTTACAGTGTTTATTTTTGTTGTAATAAGTGTAAACTAATGTACAAATATTGCAATTTTAGAGATAACTTTCCGTTCTACGGTTGAACAGAAAGCTACCGCAGCTGCCACATTACTGATTTTCACAAAGCATCATCGACCGGCAGCGATGATACCTTGGAAACCACGCAAATTACTATTGTTTTCTGTTGTTTATACAAGCTTTGGACTCTACTAGCATACTTTGATTAGATGGTTTCGTTCAATGATTCAATGATTTTCAAGCCTGCGGTAGAACTTTGACAGCTGCGGTAGAACTTGGCGGCTACCGCAGAACGGAAAATTTTCAAAAGAACCGTAATATTTCTCATAATATTTTGATAAAATAAAGATTTTTTTAATTTTAAAGCTATCAAAATATATAACATAGCACATATAACAAGAATGACAGTAATATCATTCTTACTATACATGATTACATCACATTTGTTTTGAGAATAGAGTTTTTTTTATAGTTGATCCACTTACCCCACCATGGTGGGGCAAGTGGATCATTTGGCGCAAATTTTCAAGTCACTCATGCTCAATAGATAACAATCAGAAAAATCAAAATAATTGACGATTTGAAGTATAATAGTCCCTCATTTGTCATCCACAGAAAAAAGTTTGAATTACATTATTAACGTTAGCTGTACATAACAATGAAGTTGACTATTGATTTTTCTGTATCCACTTACCCCACGGTACCTTATTTCTTTCTCTACTGGACTGCGAAGTGCGGGTCCATAAGTGCGAAAATGCGAATAAAAGTGCGAGATTGCATCAAATCATGTTGGTGTCTTCAGAGCACTTATTCTTTGGACTGCGAGGAATAACCCCGCTGAAGACACCGACTCGATTTGACGCAATTGCGCACTTTTCTTAGCATTTCCGCACTTGTAAAAACTTTTGCGATAGTCCAGTAGTGAAAGAAATGCGCAATATTTACCTCATTTCATTTACCTCATATTTACCACATAATGAAAATCATAACTAAAAAAGTCAAACCATCAATTGGAGTTACCAAACCATTAGAGAGACTTCTAGGGATTTCATGGATATCTTTGTAAATTACTTATAAACACAAGCCTTTAAAGTGGAAACTATTGAATGGCAAGTTTTGAAAGGGTTCATTAATTTATTTCATAACGCCAAAAATGGCCATTTTTTGATGGGACCCCCCGTAACTCTTTTTGTATGAATATTATACAAATTTTGTATGAACTTTAACACCTACCCACCCCCTGTTTCTTTTTACGCAAAGTAGAGTGTCTGGAATTTGAAGCTGTCTGAAATTTCAATATACCGTTCTATATTTTTCTTAGACGGGTTTGAGCAAAGGAATGTATTCGACAAAAGTATGATAAATTTATCACAGAATCTTAAAATCCGAAACAAAAAGTATCTAAAGCATTTTTTTATTATCGTCAAAATTTTTAACCTTGCTAAAGATAACATAAAGCGAGATCTTTATATTTTTCTCAGTTATGTCGAAATTAAAATTTTTTGAAAAGTTTACTTTGCTCAAACCGTTAATTTCATTGATCCCGTAAAGAAACTTACTCAAAAAAAAAAAATGGCGAAATTCAAGTTATATCCAATGTACTCCAAATTTCTTTTAAAATGCATAAAAATGCAAAGATAACCCTCCAAAGTTGACCATTTTTATTTATTTAGTTTTAAATACTAAAATTTGTGTCTTCGAATTCAGATGGCTTAATAAATTTTTATAGTTCTAGCATCAAATGTCGCATATCAAGGTTGTTAAATAAACGCATTTTTTTTCGAAAGCTACAGCTTTCTTATCCACGTATCAGAGAGTATCCTTAAATACGATCGATAGACCTACGCCTGGCACAAAATAGGTGATGAATACATACCAAAAATTCAAAATATTGAAACATTTTTAAATAGGTGATTGTGTTGTTGGAGGGACATTTCATCAATACGATGCGGCTCCGAAATATGCCGCGTTTCTGCGTGCATTTTTACGCTCAGGTTTGACTGTGTTCCGGAATTGTGAATAATTACACCTTTGATGTGGGTTCATTTTCATTCCACAAAATTCCAATGCACAGTTCATAAGGAAGAGGCAGCCGAGTGAGTTGCTATCGCACTGTTTATAGAGAAAATTAGCGGTGTCGAGACGCGAAAACTGTTGCACGTGAACTGGCTGTGGCTTTGAATCCTAGGTTTCATCTTCGTTTAATTTATTCGCACAAATCGTATCTCGAGCATATTATGTGAGTGTGCTATCACACACCGAATACCGAGGGAAATCTCTGCTTTTCTCACTTGATTTAAGGTACAGTGGGGGAAGTGTATCAGTGGGGTAAGTGGATCATTCGTCAATATTAAGCATAAATACTTGAATATGTTGAATGTTTTCGCACCATTGCTTCGTTTTAGGATATATTCTTATGTCCACACTCATACTATTGCAAAACTGGTACTACACGTACACTAATACAAGCAAACTTGTTAGCTGCAAAAATTAATTAATTTCAAAATTGATTTCCATCAATCAAAAATCCATTGTATCTCTGTCTAAAATCGAATTCTATTAGTTTTTTCGACACATGGTGAGCATTTCAGTTCTAATTGAATGAATCACAATGAAAAATATGTGATTTTTATAAATAAATACAGATATATTGTACATGGTACACTTACCCATACTTTTTAATGGTGTGGGGTAAGTGGATCAAGTATTATTATCATTTATTGGCAGACTGTTTACGGGAATTTTAATAAGTTTAAATATTTGCAAATGTTGTTTTCCTTTATTTGTTTTCATTCCCAGCTTAAATTTGCCAAATTGGCCAAAAAGAATTTGAATTAATCCACCTAAAAGTTTTTTTAACCTTTCTGGTATAAAAAATATAAATAAATAATTATTTCAAAACTCACACGAAATTTTTCGTGGTGTATCTAAGCTGAGTTGCAAAAGAGCAAAATATACTAACTCTTCACTTGAAATCTTATTATCGTACCTTATTTGACCATATAAATTATTCTAGACAGATGATACAAACATATTCATAAATAGAATAAAAAGATTTCAATTTGTTATTCAAAAATAAATGTAACTAATATTTTCAAACTACGAGTGTTTTTCAAAAACATCGTTAGGAATAATCCTAAAATACTTCTGTATAACTTATGTGTATAAATGGATGAATTTTCTACAAATGATTCTAGTTACAATGTTTTTTCGTTGTGCGAATTAGTGTAAACTAATGTATTCATATTTTTCAATATATTTTGAATAATAAAGATACTTTTCAATTTTAGAGTATTAAAATGTACCATTATTGGCACTTATAATAAGAACGAGAGTAATATCATTCTTACTATACATAATAACATCACATTTGTTTTGAGAACAGATTTTTTCCTATTGGTGATCCACTTACCCCACCATGGTGGTTCAATTGGATTATTTGGCGCAAATTTTTAAGTCCCTCATACTCAATACATAACAATCAGAAAAATCCAAATAATCGATGATTTGAAGTATATTGGCCCCTCATTTGTTATCCACAGAAAAAAGTTTGAATTACATTATTCACGTTAGCTGTACATAGTAATGAACTTGACTATTGATTTTTCTGTATCCACTTACCCCACGGTACCTTATTTAAATCAGTCGTTCCATTGTTCCGGTTCGAAACAATTGAACTGTTTAATTAAAAATGGTATAATTACGATTTCTTCAACATGACTTCAGATGATGTTCTACTCCATATAATCACACAACTGTAACGAATAGATCAAGTCTGGATGCACGAATCACTATGCACTCGGAGTAGCAGCGTCCACTGGGCGCGAAATACTAGGGCTTAGAATCACGCGATACTTAGACTCGAGTACACTAGAGGCTTTCCTAGCATCACCGATTCCACGATGTACACTTCTAGGCAGACCAAAGTAGACTCAATGAGTGATCGAAATTGACCCATTATTTATAAACTTAGGTCTCCTAATTGGTCATCCGATTGTATTTCAGGCTTTACAGGGCTTTGCCAGGAATGCGTGTGTTCTAATCAGTCAGGTCAGTAGCTAGAAGATTATTTGGGGTGGGGCTCATTTGGTACAGAATATTTCACTTATCATCTAGAGTTGACTGTGCAAAAGTATGGCTGACGGAGATGAATCAGGGCTAAAAGACTCTAATGGACATGATAATAATAAGGTACCCCGGGGCAAGTGGGACCTAAAAAAAAAGTTAAAACAATTGTTCAACATAGTTTCAAATGTCAATATTTTGCAAATCAAACAACACGGTCACATTTTGGCAACATATTTGCTAGTGTATACATAAGGCGGAAGAGGGCTCATCCAGTTTCATGTGGAAGAAAACGTACATTCAATGGTACGTTCACATCACCCTTAATATTAACTGAAAGTTTCACTCCAAGCGTAAAGAGAAATGAAACATGTTCAAAATATATTTTTGATAAGTTATTAATGACATAAGCTTTCAATAATTGACGAAATTGTAAATATGTTATGTTATTATTGTTATGCATGGCAGAAAAGCACTTAATAATAATAATTGCTAGAAATAACAAGTGAAATTCAATAAAAATAGACAAGTAATCGTTCTCATGATGCATTTCAAATTTCATCTCTGTCTTTGTACAATTTTGAATTCACATTTCAAAAATAAAAAGTATATATAGAAAAAATTGTCATTTTCTCTACCTCTTAAACAATTACGTAATTTGTGATTGATCTTCTTTGATAAAAAATCATTTGTTTGAATGTTTCAGTGCTACTCTCTAAACAACTGTTAATAATTTCTACCTACATTCACACAATGTGACCAGCCCATGGTGGTATGCCGTTTATTAACGACATCACATTTTTACATAAATTTATTAAGGTAAACATACTACAACTTATCAAATTTCCATCAATTTTTCCAATTCTACTGAATAATTGAAATCATTGGAGTTCGTTATTGAACATGAAGCTTTTTCATAATAGCAGACAATTATGTTATTACATACAATCACTAAAATAAACAGCCATACAATTATATAGGGCAATGTACTGTTTCGATTTTGTATGGTATTTTCACTCTAGCTGGTCTTGTCATTCACATTTGTTTTGATTGAAAGATGGAGGAAGATATACGGTGCGTCTACATCCAAAACTAGAACGCATACAGAAAATGTAAGATGTGAAAATAAAAAAAATCTATGATTGTCTTATATTTCTTGTATGAGTAACAATATTTTATAATATTTGTAAGGTTTTCATGCAGAATTCTATTGAAATCTTGCAGCTGCTGGTTGAGTGCGTTTGCTAAAACCTCACATCATTAACGTATCTTTTGTTATATTTCTATACTTAAAACTAAATGCATACCATAAAACGAGGTAACTTTGATAGTTTTTTTTTAAAGAAAATCTAAATATTTTATCTTTTATTTGTAAAACAAGCACTGGTATGTTAGTTTCCGATTGCACATGAAAGATTGCATAACTGTTCGATCTGAATGAATCTATAGTTTGTATTGCGATAACATTGATAATGAGTAGCACATGAAACTATTGTTTGACATCATCACAGTTTGAATTGGATTGGAAAATGTTAATAAATAATTCTATCAATTAAAATACATAATTTATTGAACAATGAACACCTTTAAAAGTGTTTTAAGTCAAAACAAACATGACAAACACCATTACAAGTTGATAATAATGGGTATAAAATTATAACTCTGAATAGATATCTGTCGATAATCATGTTTCGACATTGAATTCACCATAAATCAATCGTTTTTGGAACATGAATGAGTATAAATCGAATGAATCCCGTAAAGTACATGAGGTGTTGCATACCTCTAGGCTTTTAACGTTATATGGGAATTTGTGACTTCGATTACAAAAATGATTCCAAATTGTAAAACTGTTTTTTTTTTGCTATGAGGTTTGATACCGTTCTACTATAGCTAGGCCATCAAGCATACGTACCGAACTCATTATAATTTCAGGAAATAGTGATAGCAAAAGTTTGTGAGCGTTTTGAAAGTGCTAAAATCTCATTATTTTTTAATATTCGAATATAAAGCTTCAAATACTCTCGATTGGAACGAAAACAGCTCCGAGATGAAGTGTCACAATGATACTCCTTACTTTCGCATTCGTTTTGCTCAACTGAATTAAATTAAAAAGTCTCTCGGTTACTTACTTTTGTCTCTGAACAACCCTCTGAAACTCTATGTAAAATGACTGCAATGCAATAATTCCCTTACAGGCAGTTCGTCATCCAAATTTCAGCCAATTCGGACTACCAGAAGCTGAGATACAGCACCCCAAACTTGGGCATTTTGTATGGAAAATCAGCATTTGGTTACTAACTTATGTCACTGACGGTATTTGATTTTTATTAGGGTCAGTTTTGCACAGAAATATTCACACTTTTTGAAGGTGTACGCAATACAGTTAGAAATGACTGTGCTAAACAATCCACTGGTGCTTTGCCTACATGTTAACTTTGAGTGTTTAAGAGTTGTTTTGTGTAAGCTTAAGTACAAACTACTGAACTGATTTTTGATACCATACAGCATAGCAAATATAGTTTTTTGCTCATAAAACCGTTTTATCTCAAATAATGTGTTTAATTCAAAGGAAATTGCCTACATTTAGGCGTATTAGGCAGATTTTTAAAGTTTAATTTTGCAATAAACTGATCAAATACTCGAGTTATAAGAATTTTGACATCATTTTCAGATTCAGGAGACACAAATTTAGTAGATAGGAAAAATTTGAATTCTAAAATCTGCTTTGCGATATGGTGATCAATTTCGCCCAGAAGTGTCATTTTAATTTTTTGATATTAAAATTATTTTTATGATATGTTAAATATTATTTCCTGAAAAGTCGATTACATAAACTGATAAAGATCAATTGAGCACTGATTTTGTCGAAATGTATTTGACAATATTTAAATTCCGAAGGATAACACATCAAAAAGTTGTAAAAAGAGTGATCAATTTGCCCCCGGATTACGGTATTGTTTATGTTTGAAATAATTAAAACTACCTTATTGAGGTATTCGACAGCTATTGAGAACTGTTTGAGCTATTGAACTACTGTTGAAAAAATTGCTCGAGTAGGATTTTCCGTTGATTTCAAAGTCAATTAACGTTCAACGCTCCATCATCGTAATCATCGTCATCATCGAAACTTCAAAAACAGTTTTTCTGTTAAAAACTAAAAATTATTCGATGAGAGTTCTGTTTGATCTTTCGACCTTGACACTTGCTTTTGCCAGGGCGAGCGACGAGGGCAGGATCAAACATGTCGCGCGTCGGTCTAGTAAGTGAAAAAGTGGCGTGATCGGTGAGTTCGGTTGGAGTAAGTGAAAAAGTGCCGTGATCGGTTAGTTCTGTTTGATCTTTCGACCTTGACACTTGCTTTTGCCAGGGCGAGCGACGAGGGCAGCATCAAACATGTCGCGCGTCGGTCTAGTAAGTGAAAAAGTGGCGTGATCGGTGAGTTCGGTTGGAGTAAGTGAAAAAGTGCCGCGATCGGTTAGTTCTGTTTGATCTTTCGACCTTGACACTTGCTTTTGCCAGGGCGAGCGACGAGGGCAGGATCAAACATGTCGCGCGTCGGTCTAGTAAGTGAAAAAGTGGCGTGATCGGTGAGTTCGGTTGGAGTAAGTGAAAAAGTGCCGCGATCGGTTAGTTTTGTTTGATCTTTCGACCTTGACAGTTGCTTTTGTCGGGGCGTGCGACGAGGGCAGGATCAAACATGTCGCGCGTCGGTCTAGTAAGTGAAAAAGTGGCGTGATCGGTGAGTTCGGTTGGAGGAAGTTAAAAAGTGCCGCGATCGGTTCGTTCTTTTTGATCCTTCGACCTTGACGCTTGCTCCTGGGCAGTGCGTCAAGAAAGCCCGAGCAGTCGTCCGTTTTTTTCCTTTCGGGTCGCGCGCCTATTTTTTTTTCTGAGTGCTTTTTTATAGCCGAGCAAACGAGTGAAGCTGAAAGTGGATTGTGGCTGCTCAGTCAAGGATAACGGATCAATTGGTGAGCTCGTTTCATGCTACTATTTCTAATCTATAAAATATGTATGACTGCACATTTAATCGTTACAATGGTGGGATGTAAATATGATTTTTCAACAAACTATGGATGGTTCGTCACTGTGAGTGTCGACACAAACTCTGATTCATGATTTATTTATGTTCAACATTTTTTTTTCAGAACTCCATTTTACCTTTATTTTTGTAATTAAGAAAAAAAAACTTTGAATGGTTCGACACTACAAGTGTAGACTTGCGAAAGGTTCACTTTATTCAACAAACTTTGGATGGTTCGCCACTGTAAGTGTCGGCATAAGAATAAGAGTGTTCTATGATGTCCCAACCAGTCGAGTTTTTTGTTTCTTTTCAAATGAGTACAATATAATAACACATGCTTTCGTCCTGACAGCTGTAGGAATGTTACATTTAGGTATTTGTTCAACAAACTTTGAATGGTTCGTCACATCAAGTGTCGGCATAATTTTCCTCTACATAGAAATTGTTCATATCAAATGAAAATATTATATTTACGTATAAGCATGTATATATCTCACAAATCATTGTTTATCATGGTCTAATCGCTTATCAAAGTGAATCCTGTGACCCAACGATCCTTCCCATTAACAAACATCCCTCCCAGTAACCTTTGTGGAGATGCAGAGGCAAACACGGTCTTCAAATAGCAAAGGTTACACACTAACATTCCTTCCCCCAATCCCACCTGACTGCAAGGACGTGGCCGGCGTCGTTATTGACCTTGTTCAAATAGAGGCACTGAATAATGCACATTGAAGAAGATTATGGCCAATCCCAGCCGAACTTCTAGTTGATTCTTTGTGCATTTTCACTGACTTCGGTCAATCACGGAATAGCAACCATTGATATGTGTAGTCAGTCTAAGCTAAGCTAAGCTAAGCTAAGCTAAGCTAAAAACTAAAAATTATTCGATGAAAATGTGTTCACTGTGTTTCGGTTCGGAGAATAGAATAGAGTGAACACATTTTTCTGTAAATTTCCTTGGTGTTGAATGAAAAAAACTGCTTTTGAAAATTCCGAAATCAATGACGGATCCTGCCCCCTTGAACTTAGGAAGTGAGTTTCCTGCTGCGGATTTGATTCCCGCTTCAGCCATTGAAAATTTTCGGCAGGAATTTTTCTCGCTTGTGCCATTGAAGCATGCCTATCCGTTATGAAGTTACAGTCTTTGCAGCTAAATTACTGATGACGGTGTCCGACATTGTTGAAAGAGCTTAAATGGCATTAAGGGTTAGTAGAGCGTAATTTGTGTTGGCTACTATGATGACATTGCAGCTCGAATTATCAAATAAAAAGAACTCTGTTCTCGTAATAAATGAAGTGTAATTTTATGCGCTCACTTGCCGATAATTGTCAGCTATGTCAGTGCGAAACCAACTGATTTTCATTAATTAGAATTCGTGAGATGAATTAGAAATAGCACTAATCATCAAGGACGCGTAAAAAATTCAATGATGGTCTACTTAACCCTAACAAGCTTAGGAGGAAAATAATCGTCATCGTTTGACGAAGTTACAAAACCAGTTTTTCACCCAAAATCGAAACAACGACAATACAATTTTATAATTGCACTATACTGGTTATCTGAAATGCAGTAATATAGTTGTCGTGAAGAATTCTTACAATTTGAACGATAAACTGGGTTTTTGATGATTGCTGATAACAGAATAACGGAATATTAAGCTGACTGCATTGAATTGGAGCATTCTGATACTATTGCATTTGTTATTTAAAAGATTGGTATTTGTTATGGGACTGCATCAGCTTCATACTTTTCCACAACAAATTCGAACAAAGTCTGTTAGTTTTTGATTGCATAGTAAATTTTCATCAAATTTAATATTCAGCAATAAATCCGTGGATTTGAATATCCATATGAAACATTTAAACTCAATGTTTGAGTGGGAATTACAATAGGAAAACCAAGCTACAAACTTGTCGTAGATCGTTTTTAAACCAGATGTCTATGTTATTAGTTTTTTTTATCCAGTCGTGAAATCTTCAACAGTGTTATCTTTTCAATGCAGCAATGTTGCATATTGCTGCACCTAGCGCTAAAAATAGCACACACAGTCATGGCAGGTCATGGCCTCTATGTTTCACTGCATATATTCCAGTGATGACTGCAGAGTAGTTCAATTATCATTGCCAAAGATTTTGCGTACCTATAGATAAAAATCAGTTCCAAGTTACTGTGGCGCCTGATTCGAAAACGATCCTCGATAAAGATATAGCTCTGCCACAATGGACTTATCAATCTAAACGTATCAGCACAATGCCAAACCAAGAGCAAAATCAGTGAATGATTAAAGGAAAACTTGATTTTTTCTTAGTAAACACCGTACAACATTTTAAATTAGATATGGCTGGCATTCGAAATTGAGGGGCTTATATGCAAAGCAGTGTAAGTAGTAAAAAATCCTTTTTTATGATTAAAACTAGAGTTTTGGTACCGGTACCGTAATCCGATGGGAATGCCAGAATCTTTTAAATTCATTAATGGTGCTAGTCTTTCTAATATTCATGAATTAATAAAAATTAAACTTTTTGTAAAAATTGAGTTTTATTCATATGTAAATTTTTCAACTTTTGAAACAATGGTTAGATGACACCAATTGATTATGAATGAGACCAAATATTCATGTCTCACATGAGCTATACAAATGATATATGCAAGGAAATGCGGTTTTTACTCAATAAATTGTACCGGAATACCGGTATTGAGCTGTTTCCAGTACCGTTACATTCGGTACTTAGTAATTCTGCTTAAAGCATATGTATTGTTTTGATATTTCTTTTAACGTACCGTAAAACGGCGCATCTTTGATAACGCGGGTAACTTTGTGAGGCCCACAAAATACTACACGAAGTAACATAATTTCTGTTGCCCAGTTAAGGGAAACTTATGTAGGAGTAAAGACTACTAGTACGATACTTCGGGTCAGAACTGTTTTCGTTGTTATCGAGAACATTTGAGGTATGGTATTTAAATATTAAAATTTGACGATATTTTAGCATTTTTCAAACGTTCACAAACAACCTGTTCTATGATCGCTATTTGATAATGTTTCAATGAGTTCGTCATTTAACCTTGTTAGCCCAATTATAATAGAACTTGAGTTCAGTCTCAAATCTCTTAGCAAAAAGCATTTTCATAAATTAGGACCATTTCCATATCATGTTGAACGCCTAGAAGAATGGAACGCCCTAAAGGCCGTAGGCAATTCATTCGATTTTGTTCGAAATATGTTTATTCCGACTCATTAAACTATTGATTTACTTTGAATTCAATGTCGAAACATTGTCTCGAATGAAAGTTTTGAGACATATCATGCATGCTTGGTGGAAAATTCATCTAAAAACTTGATAAATCATACTTTAAATTTCATGTAAACATCAATGGAGCCAGTGTTTTATACAACTTTGGCGACCTGTAGCTCAAAATTGTCAAAAAGACACATAATTTTATCCTTGAGACATGCTAAAATGTCAATTTTGTTACTCAGTGTAATTGTTAGAATGAGACAAAATATATGAAAAATAACACGGTCTTGCATCTCACAATAACATAACTCTCTGCGCAGATCATTTGGAAATAAAACGAATCACAACAATATTTCTATTTTTATTGTTGTCAATAACATTCCAGGATACTTCGCCCTGGTCCCTACCCTAGTTACGTTCCATGAAGCATGGGTGTATTGCCGGCGGCATTGTTCTAACGTTCAACCAAATTGTTTATGTACTGCTGCGACGGTTGCGCATCGATATCAATAAAATAGTGGTTGTGAGTACGATCATTGATTTGTATGGCAAACGTTTGCAATGACAAATTCGGTCCATGATGTTTCATTGATAACTCTTCTTTTTCGTTTCACGCCTTTGATTTCAGGCAGTTGGTTTTAATTGATGATCTTCTATCTAGCTAGTATGCAAACGTGGGCATCCCTGATGGGTAATCTAACATTCAGAACGTGTAGTGAACTGTTGATATCTATATCAGTTGGTTGTAAATGGACGATAAACGAATATGTTGACGTAAACTGTCTCATATATAGATGACTTTAATTGCTTTGATTTCAGGAGCTCCTCCATTATCGTTGTTTTCAAAGCACAAAATGTTATCCGTTGATTTGGAAAGATCGTTTGGGACTATCTTTTTGTTCGTAATCGTTCATGTGTTGGCAGTGATAATAACGAAAATTAAATGATTTTTAATAGAATAATACAAGGATAAAAATATTTACATCACTATGCTACGCATAATGTTCATTAATGAATAAGTGAAAACCTGAAATTAGTACTAAAGCATTTAATTCCGCTAGATTTTGTGTTCTTTGACAGATACGCGTATTTTGACCTCAACTGTAAGGCCGTCTTCCGTGCCGCGTACTAGGCTTGACTTATTATGTTTTTGATTTTTTATTTAGTAGCAGCGTGTAACGTTGGGACGTTTTTTTCTTTTTAAGCAAAATAATTTTGCTTTGAATTCGTTGATTTCAAGATAATATTTGAATTTTAGTTAAATTGAAGAACAGAAAAACGGTTTGACGTTTTTCTCTTTTTAAGTAAAATTATAGTTTGAATTGTTAAATAAAATTTGTTAAATAAAATAACTTTCTGTAAATATCGACAAAAAGTATCTTGGATTTAGTTTTGAATTCTCATTTTGACTTTGCCTCATGGGAACTTGCAATAGAAACTGCATGTAATTGGTTTGTGTCTAGGCTAAATGTATGCCATAAAAAGACGTAGTGAGTGCAGTAATGGCTCCTGAATATATGTAACTCATTTACACCATCTTGACGAACCTGAAGAAGCGCTAAGATCGCCATCGAAAGAGTCGTTGGCGCAATTTATAGACAAAAAGGGGATTGTTCAATGTAGATTTCTTTAAGCAAAAAAGACTTAAGCTCGGTCATTTCGTTCTTAACAAGGCTGGAGTATAGAAGTTATCGCGGTTTTTAAATTTCGAGTTAGATTTTTCTGTGCCCTTCGTTAACGTACCGAAGGTAGTTTGTGTAAAGAGGTGAATTTTAAGTGAAGTGTTTAAAACGGTTTTTGTGTCTTTTGTGTATTTATAGTAAATTGTACGTGTTTCCGGTCCCTTTGACCGTGGTTCCGCGAATATTCTATTTGTTTATCCGTAAAATCGAGCAAAAAGGTAAATTTTAGACTTTTAAATGATTTAAATTTGGATTTTGACTAATTACGCCATTCGCGTTGGACTTTCCAGCGCTTAGGCGCTTTTTGTATTACGGGCTGGTTTGAGAGTTTCGACAAGTGGAGTCAGTTTGGGGTTCAAACGTGGCGTCTCCAGCGCCATCATCGTGAAGCATTCGAGCCTGGGATCCACTAAGGCCCGCCGTAAAGGTAGCTAAACGGAGGGAGGTGAAGTTCGTCAACCCTTCGAACGAAATACTCCGACGGTCGCCAAAAACCGTCGTAAGTTCACCTTACGCTACAACCCCGGTGAACGGAGTCCGAGAGCGCGATCCCCGTACGTAGCCAATTAACGTACGCCGGATCGGACCAAATCTGAAGGTGACGGGTTCATTTCATCGCGTGCGGTCAGAGCCCCCAAGGCAAAGCCGTGCGAAGGTACGTTGGCCTTGACCCTGAAGAGGCGGTCAAACCCCGGGAAGCACGACAATCCGTCGTTGCGGCTCTCGAAGAAGACCAAATCGGAAGCCTTCCGTCCAGCCTCCACCTCCTCCGCAACGTTGATTCGGCCATACTCCCCGAGCTCAGACCCTTCGTCGCTGCCGCCATTACAGCAGCGTCAGCGGACAAGCTACGTTCCCGCCATTGCTTCGAGAAGCGAACAAAAGCGACGACCGTCCTTCGCCGGCAACCGCCGGATACGTCGAACGTCATCGAGTCACCGAAAATCCTGCGCAGGTACGTGGAAACCTTTTTCATGGCCATGATAGTTTCCCTTAATACCCGTCAATAAATAGGTCCAACCCGAATGAGTTTCCGTCAATAAAGAGTAGTTGAAGTTTTGAAAGCCGATTGATTTTTCCGTTTTGGGCAATTCGAAGAATTCACCCTTTTACAGACATATAGCTTTTCGTTTTCTGGTAGGTTGGCCTTTCAGACTTCCAAACTCCATTTAAGGTCAGATCGGGTTGAACGAGTTTAAGGTCTTGGGGTAAAACTGTTTGTGGGTCGAAGGTAAACTTTGTGCGTGAAATTAGGAGGTTCGTCAAGGTGAGAGAGAAGATAGAAAAGCCGTTCACGAGTCCCCTGAGGAAAAAGTCTCAAAGTAGTCGGGCAAAGTTGAAAACGACCGGTGGTCTCTCGGTTTCCGAGAGTGGCGCCTAAGCCACCGAGTTTACGCAAAACCTCGTGGAATTTGAACGGTTACAAGCGTAATAATAGAGAAAACTAATGGCAATCAAAATCGTTATCGTATATGTTTTGCATAAAACAAATACATGATATTTACATTAAAAATCACTTCTGCAGCTATTCCGCAAGGCCAAGCAAAGGGTCGTGGGTACGAATCCCACCAGTCGTTTTCATACAAAATGTTAGTTATGCATGCTTTGGTGTGAATTTAAAGTATACAAATAAAACTAAAATTACAGTTTTTCAAGAATCGAATCAACTGTCGTAAAACTTATATTTTGACGAATATGGAAACATTTTGAGCTGTGAAATATGTATTATATAGAAACTTTAGAAGCAATATGTGTTTCCACGATTCTGTTAAACTTAATAATTGTTGTCTGAAACATATTTTTTTAGTAAAATAGATTGTTTTCAATATATCAGAGTAGAACAAAACTTTTGTTATTTTTTTGCACAATATCAGATTTGCGATAACTTTAAAGTTTGGGACTAGAGTGCTATAAATTTTCTGCTTAGATGCTAGTTGAACTCAGGTTATTTGATAATATCAGATGAATCGGATCACTAGAAGCCAAGATCCAGACCTTCAAACTTACGCCGTAGAATATTGTTACTGAGAAATGAAGAATATTTGTGACAAGAGTTGATTATTTTGATTTTGAATTACGCACATTTATTTTCAAAACCCATTCTTCAGGAGGTAGTGAGCGCGGTTAACAAAGTGGCTTGACCAAATAAAGCAGAATCTGGTATAATGAGCTACAATACGGAATTAGAGACACAGCAAAGGATCGATGTTCTTACGTTATATCATTATCGAAGTTTACCAAGTTCATTGAGATTTATCCAGCACCAAAATTAAAAAAAAAATGTTTTTGGAAAAATGCCAACGAAGTAAGAATAACTCATCGCCCGTCGAATGTGCCATAGAGAGTTTCAATTGGACGTGTAATTACAGATATATTGACAAAACACTTGTGTATGTTTTTGAAGGGGTGAACCCAAACTTTTGTACGGGAGTGTACATAATTAAATAGCTATCACGCCCATTTTTTTTTAAATTATTTCCTCAAAATTTTTGAAATTAAAGAAAATAAAACAAAGCATTAATTTTTTAAAGCACACAGCTGGTATGGATCAGAGTTGGATTAAACGGAGGAGCTCCAATTACGCAGGAAACATTTTGTCTACGTGAACCATCAACCAGCTTTTTATACTTGCTTGCTATAAACTTTGATTCATCCCCTTCTGATATTTCTTGCCTACACTGTTATTTTTATAGCTGGGTCGAAGTAAGCTTTGCCATTTTTTATAATTTTTATGTTGACAAGGTGACGTCAAATATTTTCATTTGGTTGTTAGCTGAGTTTGGAAAAACATCGAAAACATATTCCCTGTTTTCTTATCAATGGTTTTATTGTTTTAGGTTTTGATGAAGCTTATCAACAGAGGAATTGATTTAAATTGTGTCCGTACAATGAGTGCTGTTAATTTGAATGTCACGTATGAGCTGCCGATGCAACTAAGAAAATAACACTAAAATGATTGTCAATTTATTTTTGCTTTACGTTTTACTATTCAAGCCATTGAGCAAACTTGGTACTTGTGCGGTTATTTAGCGCTCGAAATGTTACGTTGGACGCTGACGACTTTGAGCTAGGAAAAACATATACTATTCCTTAAACCTAAAATGGCCCGGTCCATATCAAATATAAAAGCCCCAATAGAAAATACTACCAAATTTCGAAACAACAAAGATCATTTCTCTCTTGCATATTTGTGGAGAAAATCAACGCGGAATGATAAGCAATGGTTGGCCGTTATGTTTGTCAAGATAGACAAACACATTAGAGCAAACTGAACATAGGGTAATTGGCTAGATATACTTTTCCAAAAATCACGTAAACGGTCGTTAAGGAGAGCGTAGCTATGTCGGGCCGTCTGGACTTTGTTCCGTATAGTTGAGCCAAAAATAATATCCAAAATAATATATGTCGTAATTGATATTCATTTTTATTGAATCAAGCTCCAATTCTTTTTTGTATGAAGTAGTAATTCTTTCCACTTGCATACCTAAAATGGTAGAATGCAGTTACTGAAAAATTATTAGTTTTTAATTTAGTCTATTTGGATAATGGGGGGAGGGGGTTTGTTCTAGATTTCTTACGCATTATACAAAAAGTTTTTAATTTTCATACAAAAAATCTTACCATGGGGGGAGGCGGGTTGAAAAGCCGCTAAAATTATCTTACGTAATTAATGGACAGCCCACGGTTGAAATCCACGCAGATACATTTCTACGATCATATATGGAACTTCTTGGCACAAATCGCAAGACGCTTGAAGCTTGAATAAATGCTTTATTTGAGCAGATCAACTAAGATCAGTATTTTAGGTAACATTTAGCGGTAGCTTTATGAAAAATCCAAGGTTTGTGCCATATCATACTAAGAGACACGATAAGTAGAAACTGATAAGCGTGGATTTCAACTGTTTTCTGTCTGTCCGTTGTGTGCCATCGTTCTGAAGCTCGGATGCAATCGAAAATTTGCACCAAAATTTGAACCACATCCGTGCACGGTTGCAATCGAGGCACAAATGGCCTGGTTTTCGAACCGGTGTGCAAACCGATGTTCATTTTACACATGTTTGAGTTTAGGTTTAGGTTCGAGCGTTTCGGTTTGAACACGAGAAAAGAGTACAAGGAGAGTACGAAGCCGCCTGAACCAACGTGTTCGGTGTTCGTTTGGGAAGACTGGATGATTCCGAAAGAAACGGCTAAACGTATACTTCCACTACCACACCATTCGCAGATAAATTGCTTTTATAGAGTTCTGGTCGATAACATTGCGGAACACGTTTTTGTCTCAAGCACTAAAATGCCGTTATTAACTTAATTAAGGGTTGCTGAATCCATTGTCGTTTTCAAAAATATCATAGCACGTCTAATTTTTGAGATATTGACTGTTGAAAATGCTAAATTGGACTATTTCAGCCAACTTGCATGCAAGTTTGCCAGCTTGTATGGCATTTTATGCGGTTAATTTGCCATAGAATCCAAACTTCATGTGTATAACAATTATTATCACCAAAATTCATAATACTTTCGATGCTCAGAAGTTATTTTTTGATGGTTTCGAAAAGTATTGTATTTTGCCATATAAACGAAACGAAGAATTTTGTATGGAGACAGTAAACATTTTGGAAAAATCGATAGAATCTAAATTCAATCGTGCAATTTCAACAAAATTATATCTGAAATGAAAGTTACAGTCATATATTGCATACTTAATGTATTAGATCATAAAAAAATAATCATTGTTTAAATTTCATGTAAACATCAATGAAAACAGTGTTTTATACAACTTTGACGACCTTTAGCTAAAAATTGTGACGTGCTGGAACATTTCTGAGAACGGCATCAGATACAACCCCAAATCTACTAGAGACACATAATTTGATCCTTGAGACACGCAAAAACGTCAATTTTGTTACGCTGTGCAATATGAGTCGATTTGTTCCATAACAAGGATCCTCCTCTCTCACTAATCCACATCTGTGGGATGGACAATGTTTGAAATTTCCATCGAAATCAACATTTGTACAGCGTCACCGTGTCACCAATCATATTATATTCCGGAAAATGACCCTTAGTTGATCCATAACTGTGGGGTGACTGTACAGACAAAAATCTGGCCTAATTGGTTATTTTATTGATATTTCTTGACAGGCATTGAATGCTTTCAACTAACAGGCCAAGAATGCTTGACTTATTATGTTTTTAGTTTTTTTTTTTAGTAGCAGCGTAATAATAGAGAAAACTTATGGCAATCAAAATTGTTTTCGTATATTTTTTGCATAAAACAAATACATGATATTCACATTAAAAATCACTTCTGCAGCTATTCAGCAAGGCCAAGCAAAGGGTTGTGGGTTCGAATCCCACCAGTCGTTTTCATACAAAATGTTAGTTATGCATGCTTGGGTGTGAATTTAAAGTATACAAATAAAACTAAAATACAACTCAAGAATAACTTTCAATTTATCTAGCGACTAAAATTACAGTTTTTCAAGAATCGAATCAACTGTCGTAAAACTTATATTTTGACGAATATGGAAACATTTTGAGCTGTGAAATATGTATTATATAGAAACTTTAGAAGCAATATGTGTTTCCACGATTCTGTTAAACTTAATAATTGTTGTCTGAAACATATTATTTTTAGTAAAATAGATTGTTTTCAAAATATCAGAGTAGAACAAAACTTTTGTTATTTGTTTGCACAATATCAGATTTGAATAAGATAATTTGAATGCTTTCAACTAACATAATAAGTTGAATGCTTTCAACTAACATAATAAGTTGAATGCTTTCAACTAACAGGCAAAGAATGCTTTCAACTAACAGGCAAAAAATGCTTTCAACTAATATTATGATTCTCAATCCTATCGGATCTACTTTTAATATAAATTAAATTTAAATATTTAATTAATGAGGTGACTGGGAAAGAAGACCCCTCGAAGGTTGGTTTCTGATATCCTCAAGTGGTCTTCTTTCCCAGTGCATGCACCATTATTTTGCAATTTCTGACAATGATTATGTAATGATTCATTATGCAACTCAGAACAGTCACGTAATGAAAAGGAATTGCATAATGTTCATTACGCAACTGATATCAGATGGTACACAAATTACGTCACGCTAATTTTCAACTTTTTTGACCCCCTCCCCCTCCTTTGTTTTCTTTTTTTGATATTCAGACCCCAGTGGTCTTCGGCCAAACCACCCCTCTCCCCATAAATGATCACGTGGTTTATGAAGGAACTCTTTCAAAACTTTTACAAATTCTATCGTTGAAGTAAGACGCAACATGTGAAGTGAAATTTGACTCCGTTGTCATAGAAAATGATCTAAAAATCGTGATTCGTCTCCGAGCGTTATACGAAGCCAATTTCTACGTACTAAAACAGTTTTAAAACATTTTCGTTTTGTATTTATTGAAATAGTCAGTTTTTGTCATTTATCAACTGCAGTTAGAAACATGATCAAAGATTCCATTATAAAAAGATCAACGATACATATTTCATATGACCTATGTGTCATGTCTACCTATCTCAAGCGATATTCCTTATGACTCTGGTACCTTTTACTTGTTCATACCTACGGGATTTCTGAGCTATAAATACTGGCTGCCGTAAGAGCAGAAGGAGATTCTTCCTGGACTGTGGACTGATTAACATATTATTTTATTCTTTATTTACAGGATATAAAACTATGATATACCATATAATCAAAATACAGTTTCAAACTGTTTGGTAACTTTGATAATTGATATGAAAACAACTAAAATCTGTAATCAGAATGTTAATGGGCATCTGTTCAGTTCAAAAAAGTTTAGAGAGTGCTTGTACAGACATTTGGTCTACATTTTATGTAATAAAACTTAATTTTCGTTAGAAAAAAAATATCAAAGATGAAATTAAATTTCTGGAAAATTCTAATTTTTAAGGCAATTCAATATTTTTTTCTATTTCGAAAACATTTCCATGCTAACTTAAATAATTCTGTCTCAGGAATAAAATGAAATGAATAAAATGGTTAGATTTATGCCAAAGAATATAATATAACAAATTATTCGACAATGACGTACATGCATCGTCTGATTCCCTACTCGCCACATAGTAACGCACATGCGCTAGTGTTTATGCACGGAAAATCGCTAAAAGGTAACGCGAAAAATATTTGTATGAAAAATGCATTCAATGAATTATTTCTCGAAATTTGGAACTAATTTCGAAAACATATTTGGTACCGATTATGCGTAACGACCATGCCTTTATCACATTTTTTTCGATTAGAGCTTCCATTCCAATAGTAAAGCAGGTAGTGCATTACAAAAAAATATTTTAAATTCAAAGTTTTTTTCATTTTCGCGAGTTGTGCGATAACCCAAAAAAATGTTTTAAAAAGCTGTGGTATTTCTACTTGGTT
This sequence comes from Aedes aegypti, assembly GCF_002204515.2. Lineage (NCBI taxonomy): Eukaryota > Metazoa > Arthropoda > Insecta > Diptera > Culicidae > Aedes > Aedes aegypti. The sequence goes on along the minus strand of NC_035108.1, from coordinate 231,442,504 downwards.
AAGTTCAAGTTGTTTTCAAGCTTTGGTGAAAATTTAATGTCAATCAGCACTATAAGAAAATACCCAAACCTCCAAATGTGTGTCCATTTCGTATGAAAAGAATCAATACGTATTTTATTCTGTGAAGTACTGTACATTTCCACAAAAAAAAAAAAAAAACAGAGGACAAACAAACATAGGAATAATAATAAAATCTATTCAAATGGCAAAATATGTTTAAAGATAATAAACTCACGATTGTATAATAGGAATCAATATGTCATAGCGAAGCGCAGCATGTTGTTTCGTTGCTTTAAAAAAGAATTTTCTTTTCGAATGTGTACTGCGATGAAAAAGTATTGATTTACTTAATCCATTCAGAAAAGTAATTTTCCACGCAACTAGACAGAAAATTACATATACCCATAATAGTTAGATCATACTATCATAATAGCTTCGCTTAACGTCAAATCGTCCCCTAGGTGCTACAACTAGATAACTTCAAAATCAAAATTTCGAACTTTTCAGCATTGAAAGTTTGACCGTTTCACAGGGTGATGGATAATCACAGATAATATGATTGAAAAGTAATCTTGAACATGTATACTTTGAATTACACGCTTATGATCTGTGAATATCTGCCGGATTAAATTAAGATTTATGTGTTGACAAATTGAACTCTTAAAATCGAAATTTCGAGTTATCTAGTTGTAGCATTAAAGGGACGAAATAATATCAAGATTCGAACATTGCACTCTTCAAACGTATCTGTAGGAAACAAGTGCTATCGTGTGTCACAGTTTGAAATTCTGCTAATAAGTTATGGGCAAATTAGTCAAACCTTGACTAATCGGTCAGTAACATCCTTGGGGTGATGTTGAAAAGGTTAAAATCACTTCACACGTTTTTTCCATTGCTGATCTATTGTACAAAATTTTCACTTACATGTATATGCTGATATAATGTTTATGTTCTGCTTCGTATTGAAAATAAATAGCGGTGAATTTCTACAATAAGAACATGAATATCGACAATTATTTCACTTTGATCACACATTTAACAAATGAAAATTTTGCTATGCACACAATTTCTTCACATTTTGCTAGTAGGTTTCCAAACCGTGGTTATGTTTCTAAGATCGTCGATCTTCAAATACATCACTAGAATCACTGATTTTGCCTACTACCTAATTTGTAATATATCATCAATAAATATTTTCAGGTGGGTCTAAACCGACGGCTATATTGTTCGATTCAAACAGAATGGGATCCGCGTTGATACAGTGTTGACTTGGCCAGCACAAAACCTACTAGCCCTTCGCATATGTTACAAATAAGTCTCAGCGCGCAATTGAAATACTCAGCCGGTCACGTATCGGTTGAAATGAACGGCGTGTTTTAGATCACACAAGTATGCAAATACGCTATCATGATGGAGAATTGTGGCTAATGTTGAGCGCAATTGTATATGATAGTACGCACTAGATGGTATCTGCATAGTCGTTGGTTTATCACAAGGAAATCCATTTGAAATTTTACTTACATTTCGGTGCTACGGTTATAAAGTTCAACCACTCGAATCGATTTTTGTATTTGTGGAGTTTTCAATTGCTATTACTTTTATTTGAACTCGTAGAAACCGGAAGGATATGCTGATTCACAAGTTTTGCTGATCCATGTCTTTAGTTACCACCGCGTGCAAAACCCCATCTGAAGCCAAGGAAATGGTAGCACTGAATGTGAACCACTAACGGAAGGAATGGCACTGAATAAAATTTGAACTAGTATGTTATTCCACATTGCACACTTCTTTTATAGCTTCACTATAGTGTGCACGTTGTGCTAATGCTCAAAACAAATAAAGTTCGTGCTTCACAATACAGTGTATCTGTCACACTGTTGAACTCATATCTATGGAATCCACGTCGCTGTCGTCGTTATTGCTAACCATTTATTACAACTCCTTTAAATTGTTCGATATTTGGTTAAATCGCTTACCACACATACCTATGAAACACTTGAAAATACACTAACCCATGTGAAGTCGCGTGGATCTGTTTTGTGTCTGTTTTTCGGCTTACTGTACTGGCGATTTAATAGGTGATAAATGTGTCAAAGAATATGATTAGGACTTCGAAGATAAGAATCATTCAACCGTTTTCTCACGTTTCTCTATTGGCACAACAGTTTTCGCGAAACAATCTGTTTACACTGAATTTTACAAAAAAGGACTTTTAAGATGTTTAATTCAGATTGATATTTTAAACATTAAAAAATGAAGAATTAATGAATTAAGAGTACTGAATTTTAAGAAATGTATGGAAAACCCTTTTTGCTGGACGTATTTTATCAATTTAATCCAGTTTCCATGTAACGCATGCTTCCCATAACACGCATGTTTCCCATAATCCAACTGCACATGAGAAATCTGAGTTTTGGTTGTTGTCGACTACATTAGATGTGACATATTTGATGAAGTCCTTGCATTTTTGTAGCACTGTCAGAGTCCATTTTTTTTTTCGCCAACAGTATGGCAATCAATAATTTCACAGTCGATTTCAATGACCCCTAAATGAGGTGAAATCCCCAAAATCTGTTTGATTTCTACAAGGCGGTTTGCTAGTTGGAATTATAGAAATCCATGTTATGTCGCCGCAGGTAACATCTCTTCATCATCGGAAAACCCCTGCAGAAAATGTACCTACTTATACTAACATATCTCCCTCTGATTTATATTTTTAACTGAACAATTGAATCAAATGATTGATGCAATGTTCAAAAACACCACGTTGACTGAAGCAGTCCAAGTTAGGTGACCATTTCCTGGTCCGGCAGGTACAAGAAGGCGAGGAGCACAGTACTGACCTGGTACTGCGAAATCTGTCGAATGTGGGCCGCAGCCGAGGATGGAGGGAGGCAACTGCGAACCGAGTTGTGTGGCGTGGAATTGTTGAAGCGATTTTAATGTAATAACAATGTAATGCAAATAAATGAATGATAAATGAAGTAAACAAAATAGACTTTTAATATTTTTTTTTAAATTGTTTGGAGCGTAGGTTTAAGCGAGAACACTCATCTTTCAAAAATGTTCGGTGATTTATCAACTTGAACTCAGTGATAATAGAATTTACTGTTACATTGTTATTCGAAGAACAAATTTGAGTTGAGACGATAAGAAAATCAGTTATCATTTTGTTATTCTACATTGCTCGGATTCGTGTGTGCATAGTGTCCATATTTTATTGTTATTATTTGTATTTACTGTCGTAAACCATGTTTGTAGACCGTTCAAATTAAATGGCGCATAAAAAGTCTTATGCGCTAGTTTCATGACGAATTTTTTTTTAAATTTAATTTTTGTATTTTTTGAATCGCCTGAAAATTTGCATACAGATTCTTTATGACCAAAAATGCCATTTTGCCCCTTCAGACCGCCATTTTGAACCTCGCCTTATTTTTGAGAAGGGCGTATCGGAAAATGTATAGCAAATCTTTAAAAAACTGTAACTCGAAAACGGTTTGTCCGATCGATTTGAGATCTTCTACAAAGTTGTAGGTATTGCTTAGGACTATATGGAGAAAAATATGCACGGTAAAAAAAGTTACAGATATTTTTTTTTTCAAAAACAAAATTTTAAAATCGATTTTCTCCAAAAACGCAGTTTTGATTTTTTTTTTTGATATGTTTTAGGGGACAACTTATGTGATTTATTGCGAAATGTTTAAAAATGGAAGAATTATGGACAAAAAAGTTATGATTTTATAAAAAATTACAGATTTCGAAAAAAAAAATCGAAATAGAGGAAAACATTAATTTTTTATGTGATTCTTTGAAAGTACAGAAAAATTGCAATCGAAAAGTACTTAGGTAAATTTTTTCTAGGTTGCATCAATTTCGAGATATACTCATATTTATATAAAATTTTCAAATAAAAAAAGAAAAATAGGCCCTTTTCAAGCATATTTCGTGTTTCTCCATTCCAGAAAAAAAATATTTTGATTGAGTGAATCGTAGCTGAATTGTTTATTGTTTGATCAAAACCTATATACTAAAGTATTAAAAAAAGTATGCACGGTAAAAAAATAGAAACGAAATTTTCAAATGAAAATTTGAAGTTCATTGTTCTTAAAAACCGCAAAATTTATGTTTCTAATTTTTGGATATGTTTTGCAGCATATTGCTTGTAATTTCTTGCACAATGCCTCAAAACGGAAAATTTTTGGATAAAAAATAAATTATTTAAAAAATAAATAAAACGAATTTATGTAAAACGATATTTTTGGTGCGTTTTTTTGAGTACAAAAAAAAACTATATATTTTTAAAAATGAAAAATTTCTATCGAAAAATACTCAAGTAAAATTTAGCTGAGATGCATCACTTCCGAGATATACACGGTAAATCTAAACGTGGCATTAAAAATGTGATTCTATCACAACGGTGTGCCTTTGGTCCCCAGGGCTAAGCCCGGCTAATGGGTAAAGCCCTCTCATCGCGGCAAGATCGTACAACCATGGAGAAGGAGTTTTTTTTGTTTGTTTTTTTGTTTGTTTTTTTTATATATATACACTGCAATTTTATTTCTTAATTATATCAACTACTTTCTTGTTATCATCACAGCTCGAAAATTGTCTAACTTCAATTTGTGTTTCAGAGATAGGGATAAACGAGTGATATTTCTGAGTGCCTTGAACTGTTTTTGCACTTGAAAATAGTTGGTTAAGTTCTTGTGCAATGATATCATATTCCTCAGTAGTCGAATAACAAAAGAAGATTTGTGTAAGCTGTAAGCGAAAAATTTTACTTACGTACTCTTCCAATGCATTTTCTGTACTATCAAATAAACACATAAAAAATATTGTTTTCCTTTATTTCGATTTTTTTCAAAATTTGTAATATTTTATAAAATTATAACTTTTTTGTCCATAATTCTTCCATTATGAAACATTGTGCAATAAATCACATAAGTTGTCCCCTGAAACATGTCCAAAAATAATAATAATCACAGATGCATTTTCAAAGAAAATCGATTTTAATTTTTTTTTATTAAAAAAATCTGTCATTATTTTTTAATGTGCATATTTTTTTCCAAATAGTCGTAAACAATACCTTCAACAACCGGAAAATATATCCAAAAATTAAAAACATCAATGTTGCGGTTTTTAAGAACTATTAGCTTCAAATTTTCATTTGAAAATATCGTTTATATTTTTTACCGTGCACTCTTTTTTCAATACTTAAGCATAAATGTTTTGATCAAACGATAAACGATTTAGCTACGATTCGCTCAATCAAAATAATTTTTTTCTGGAATGGAGAAACACGAAATATGCTTGAAAAGGGCCTATTTTTCTTTTTTTATTTGAAAATTTTATATAAATATGAGTACACTCAGAAATCACGAAATTCACTCAGTGACTTAATTTTATGCATTTGAGAACTTTTCAAAATTTATTCATTGCAAATTCTACAATATATGCATTTTTCGGTCAAATTTCAGATTTTTTTTACTATATTGGTTAAAGCAATGCAATTGATACATTTTAGTAGTCAAATACAGTATCAGGCCGGTCCGCCATTATAGAGAATTTTCCGCAGTAAAGAAAGTGTAATTTATAAATTGGAAAAGTTTATCTGGTTGACAAGCACCATAAAATAACAAGCAAAATGGTAAGAAAGATAATCAAATTCATCTCCATGAAATCCCTTATCAACAAAACTACTTATTTTCCAGAAATCACGTTTCAGTCAGGATGTTCGAAGCAGATTGAAATTATTTCCAACCACCGGTCCGCCAATCCGCTTTATACTTTACGAGAGATTATGAACATCACATAGACTAGCACTGCCACCTGTTCAATGGAGGACTTGCCGGGGTTATGCTCCCACCTGAAATTTCGCAATCGCATGCTCATGATCCACCAGCCAATAGTTGTAAAAAAAGTACTGCTGATTGCCACTTCATATAAAATGATGGTAATATTGTTAATTTACTTTGTGTTTTTAGTGTATGTGTATGGAATCAATAAAAAATATAGAATGACTCATGATCGGCTCAATGTAATGAGCTGTTATTTTAATTTTGGAATTGGTCACAATCACAATAATCACCATTCTGAAGCAGCTCAAAAAAGTCTTAAAATGCATAAAAACCATGCATTTTTGAATGGCTGACAAATCTACGTTTTAGATTAAAAAGTACTAAAAAATAGCCATTGGTAAACTAAACTGCATAAAGTTTACTCTGACTTCTCGCATTTTAGATATTTTATGAATGAACCCAGGCAAACCTGCATTTTGCATGAAAAATATGCATTAATGACTTTATTTATTTCTGAGTGTATATCTCAAAATTGATGCAACCTAGAAAAAAAAAAACAATTTACCTGAGAACTTTTCGATTGCAATTTTTCTGTACTTTTAAAGAATCACATAAAAAAATATTGTTTTCCTCTATTTCGATTTTTTTTTTCAAAATCTGTAATTTTTTTATAAAATCATAACTTTTTTGTCCATAATTCTTCCATTTTGAAACATTGTGCAATAAATCACATAAGTTGTCCCCTAAAACATATCCAAAAATAAAAAAAATCGAAACTGCATTTCTGGAGAAAATCGATTTTAAAATTTTGTTTTTGAAATAAAAAATAATCTGTAACTTTTTTTTACCGTGCATATTTTTCTCCATATAGTCCTAAGCAATACCTACAACTTTGTAGAAGATCTCAAATCGATCGGACAAACCGTTTTCGAGTTACAGTTTTTTAAAGATTTGCCATGCATTTTCCGATACGCCCTTCTAAAAAATATGGCGAGGTTCAAAATGGCGGTCTGAAAGTGCATAATGGCATTTTTGGTCATAAAGAATCTGGATGCAAATTTTTAGGCGATTCAAAAAATACAAAAATAATCGGGTTTGCGAAACGGCGTGGAACCGCTCTACACTATTAATAACACATATATCCGTACTTTTTCCCAAATTTGATAAAAGCATAAAACAGTTTGTCATTGAAAAAACTAATTCCATGTATTTGTTTTATTGAATTAAATGACAAATGTTTCAATATTTAATTCATTTCGAAATTTTTCTATTACCGATTTATCTATCAGACAGATTTGATACAGATATGCTTTCATTGCATTTTTTTATTAATTTCACCGTATTAGACAAAAATTTATTTCATCGAAACTGATATTGAAACATGGCTTAAAAAGAATTTATAAATCGTTTTGAACAGCTGAGCTTATTGTTGCAATCAACCGCACATGCTGAAAAAGATGGTTACTGGAGCATGTAACCTCGTGAATCTTCATTTCATCCTGATGGATTTATTGAAATGTTTTGCTCAATGAAAATTGTGGAAAAGGTATAAGTGTGCTAAATAGTGAGCTTTTAAGGTGTATTGTTGAATATATAGTTGTATTTACACTGCATTGATATCTGTGATATTATTCCTTTGATGATCATTTTACATGTTAGACATTCGTGCAATTCATATTAGAGTACCTGTGCTAATTTATTTTCGCTTGTAAAATCATGTCAAACAATAAACGAGTTGAGATGATCACACATTCGGAAGATTAGATGATTGATGTTCATGTTTTAGCTCGTTGTGAATCTAATGCGAAAATTATACCTATATTGAAAGGTCATCTAATAACTGGATTTTGAATTTGTACCCCTAGTGACATAAAGACGTTTATCATGAGGGATCATGCACAAATTACGTCATGCTGCAAGGGGGGAGGGGGGTCGAGCCAAGCATGACAAGAACTTACAAAATTTTCGGAGGACTCGTACAAAACGCATGACGAAGGGGGAGGGAGGGGGTCTAAAAAGTTGAAATAATTTGTGTACCATCCCTTCATAGTGAATAAAGCTCATTTAGTTGTTTTGGCATAAGAGCCATTTGTCACAACATGAAATATTATATCATTATATACCGGATATTTCTGCTACTTTTCCAGCAAAAGAAACAAAATTGTATGATTGATTTTTTTCTTTCCAGAAATTTTGTTTCCATATGGTAACGTTTTCCGAGCACAACAGATTTTTGCACCTGTAATTCACGAGAAATCAACAAAAATTGCATAAATAAAATTTCGCTCATTGAAAGACAAAATTTTTTGCAATTTCTCATCGTAATAGACTGTTTATCACGCCAACCTGTCATGTAATGGCCTTCTTTTCCGCATTATCGTATGAGTCTATTACCTAACTGAAAAGCGTTTGGTAATGACTCATTACGCAACGCATTTGAGTTGCGTAATGGTTCATTACGCAACGCTTTTCAGTAACGTAATGAAGCACATGTGATTTATATATACAGGTATGTTCCGTTTTTATCACGTTCCGATTTTGTCAAGCTTCGATTTTGTCATGTTCCGATTTCGTCAACAAATTATTCCGCTTTTATCAACACACAAAAACTGATTTTTTTTAATTTTCAAAATGTTTCGAATATAAACTAAATACTTATTTTAAAGCAATTGAAATGCTTTTTAATAGCCTCAGAGTTGAATTTTCGACATTTTGTTAATATTGAGCATCTACGATACATGGTAGATGTCAAGTCCTATATGATTCAATAAGGTTTGACTCCTTCTTATGCAATTATTCAATTGAAGTTTTCAAACTTAGCATGGTCTGTTGGACAAGATTGGCCCATCCTTCAACAATCGAAAGTTGTTTTGGCCACGTCCTAGCAACAACTGGACTTTGTGATAAGTTGAAAACGTACTTAAGAGAGTTACAGAGACCTCTCCTTTTTCTTATACAACACGGCATAAAAAATTTTCTATGTAAATTTGATGGACATATATATATAAGTTTTCGAGATTTGTGTAATTATCATTATTAGTACTGGGAACTGAGGAAAATTTTCCGCAGGTGGAAATTCCATGACTTTTGCCGCCGTTATTTGGACTGAACTCGGAATAGACGATCTTGCAGCCGAGGTACTGGGCATCCTCCATGCCTCTTCAGAACAGAAATACCGTACACCCCCGTTAATTTGAACGGTACCTCATGTAAACCATCGGGGTTCATTTTTAATTTGAACATCTAGTCTCCCTAGAAACGTGTTTCTGGTTACCTCTTTCACTGTTTTGTTTTGATTCTGCGTTCCGTTCCACAGCGTTCCATTTCACTTTACTCCGTACCATGAGCTAAATGACGTTTGAACCATTTTTAATCTGAACGATGTGCAAATTAGCGGGGTACAAATTAAAAAGTGTTCATATTAAATGTGGTCAAACCAACGGGGGTACCCGGTATCTACCCTAGAATCTGGTAGTAGAGACGCAGACGATCGACGAGAGCAGTGTCCTGTGTAAGCTGCTGGTGACGGTAGTAGCTTCAGAAATTGTACATTAGAGTTCCCCGGTAGGAGACCAGCCAGGGCCACTTCCGCTATTTTCCGCTAGTAATCTTTCTTGAAATTGCAGAAAAATGTTGTACGCAACTCGGTGCAGAACTCGATTTTTACAGCACTTGTCGTTATTATCCAACTCGGCAAGCCTCGTACGTACGACTCGTGCTGTAAAGATCTTCATTCTGCACCTTGTTGCGTAAACTTCTATTACATTTTAACACCAACGGACCAATGCATGGGTTCACTCGTTGACGTTTGAGAGGTGCCGCGTTATTTACAGGACCATAGGCTAGGAGAAGTGGATGAACTTGCCCTTCAAATACTTGTCTATTTTTATACGAAATCTAATTTTCCTTGCTATAAATTCATGCTAGGTGAACCAATACCCCTGGCCTATGGGAACACATGAAATTGGCACCGCTCATCCGTAAAACTAGTGAACTTTTGCATTGGCTCATGGACAAACCAATAAATTTGGCATCGCTCAGACGTCAAATTCGTGCATCGGTTCATTGCAAATGCGATGATGAGCAAATTTTCCTTCAAAATAAAAAAAAAACAGTTTTGGGGCTAAACACTCAGTAAAACTTTGGTTTTGAAGTCAATTTTGTACGCAAAATATAAAAATTAAATAATCTCAACACCCCTCAAAGACCCAATTGTGAAATGCAATACCTACGACCCATTTGAGTCAACGATGATTGTTTCAAGGTAGGGAAACTGTGGGTAAAATGAACAGAGGGGGGTTAAACTAAAAAGGTTTGTGTTTTACGGTAATTATGCTATAAATCTATGCAAAACATAGTACCATCCCTAATCCTCAGACTAAGTAACTATTTCGACAACTCTAGCGCGATTTTGAACTGTCAAAAGCTAGAAAAGTAAACAAAAACAAAGTACGTCTGTTCATTTTCTCATACAATGTAAATTTTCACAAGTGGAATTTAAGGTTGGTGGCTTCGTGGCCGTGCGGTTAGTGTCGTAAGGCATTTGGCCGCATCGTGTCAAGGAGTGTGGGTTCGATTCCCGCTTCAGTCCGGAAAATTTTTCGTCAGGTACGTATTTCGACTGTGCCTCTGGGCGTTGCATGCTGTCCGTTGTCTAGTGTGGTGCTTCCTTCAAAGGACATAACCAAAGACAAATTAAAGACCTTCATGTCCCTTGCAAATGCCCAAAATTTTATGGCTCATAAGGTAATCTAGAATGCCGTGAAAAGTGTACTGCGATGTGTCAAACTTGGGTACCTTTTGCACTACCGAGGGACCGAATGCAGTACTAGAAGTGGTACCCAATCTGAGCCCGAGTGCGACGGACCTGACATAACCGTCCACTGGAAACATCATCGTGTAGGCATCTTTTAAAAAAATGCTTTTTATGAGTGAAACCATCAAAACTCTACTGAACTGCGTAGCACATCATTTCTTTAGAGTATTTATGATAAGTAGACGGAAATTGAATGCATTTTTATCTGCTAAATTCTTAGAACAAATGATTTAAAGATATTGATTCTTTGGGGATAAGATGATGCCGAGAGTTTTCCGGAGAAAATACAAAGACAGGCATGGGCAGTAGAACGATTCAAATTTTGAAAATGTTTGAAAATCCAATCTCCCATATGCAATTTACCATCCTTATCATAAAAATAGTGTTCTGTAAAAATGTCATTTTTTTTTCATTTCTAGGTGGTGATTTTAAGCTGGCCCAAAGACAATGTAGGTTTATATGGAAATTACTATGGAGAAATTTTGAGAAATGTCACAAATGTGCTAGTACTATAATGTAAGTAGAAACTTATCATCCCATATTGAAAACTCATTCTTCGAACCTCAATGAAGGATGTTGCTGAAGAAACAAATTCCTTTTTGAGCTCATTTTGTTTGGGATAAGTGTACATATTTGCAGGGCAATAATCCCATATTTAGCTAAATAATAGCAAACAAACTCATGAATATTTCTTCTGCTATCCGTCGGATTGCATTTCTCTTTTCAGCAAATTTCTTTATTATGGTTTAAAGATTGAGTTTTTACTATGGGATGATAAGTTTGTAGTTACATTACAGTACTACATTGAACCTAGAGAGCTGAAAATTTTACAGAACACTGTTTTTATGGTAAGGATAGTAAGGAACATATGGGAGATTGGATTTTCGAATATTTTTAAATTTTGAACCGCCCTAATGGGCAGCCATCTAAACGGTCGCGGCTAAACGTTCCATCAATTCCGGATGTCTGCATTAATCATGTCTCAGCTGCCGAGAAACATACCGCAACCCGTTGAATTTCAATGTTGTTCATTTTACCCCAACTACATGTTCATTTTACCCCCAGCATCTGTTCAGTATACTCCCAGTATATGTTCCTATTTCCCCCATTACATGTTCATTTTACCCCCAAGTATGTGTTCATACTACCCCCGTTACATGTTCATTTTACCCACATGTTTGAAACATTGACTCTGTGGAAAGAAATTTTCGAAATTATAATAATGTTGATACAATTATGTTTCAATCACAATATTTCAACTTGTTGCATTGCATAAACATCCTTCTTCAAGTCTGAACAATTAAAAAAGAACCTAACAGCTTCATAAGCAAGCAAACATGAAAACTGCTAAGGGTGTTTATTTTACTCCCAGCTCCTCTAATTGGAATTTTAGATACATTCGACCTTCCCTTACTAAATATTCCGTATCTCGATATTGCGTTAGAGAACTACAGTAAAAGATGGTGTTCATGGCTACCTCGATGGCCTTGGATCCCATTTGCTTTGGTTTTGTGTTCTATAATTCGATACCTCCCATATCACAATTCATATTTCCATTTAGCTGTTTTATATCCTGCAAATGAAGAATAAAATAATATGTTAATCAGTCCACAGTCCGGGAAGTCTCCCTTACTGCGCTTACGGCAACAAGTATTTATAGCTCAGAAATCCTGTAGGTACGAACAAATAAAAGGTACCATAGTTATAAGGAATATCTCTTGAGACAGGTAGACATGACAGTCCTTTCCCCTTTAGAAATTTTCTGATAACTCTTTAAAAAGTTACCTTCACTTTATAACAACTCACACAACGAACAATCGAAAATAAACCTAAAAAATCCACAATTGTGTGTTCATAGTACTTATTTTATAACTACAACAAATCATTCAAATCATTGGATTCATATTACTCAACATTACATTTGACAACTTCGTCAACACTAAAGAACAATTTCGTTCATCTCAATATAATATCTCGCTTCACAAAAGAACAACTATGTTCACAATATACGACAATTTCGTCAGCTCTAAAGAACAATTCAGTTAAACTCAAATTGGCAATTTCACCATACTCAAATAAATAAAATTGGCAAACTCGCCACCTCAAAGAAAAAACGATAATCGCCAACACACGTTTCCATGATCCTCGTCGCCACTTTTATATCCTGCAAATAAAGAATAAAATAATATGTTAATCAGTCCACAGTCCGGGAAGTCTCCCTTACTGCGCTACGGCAACAAGTATTTATAGCTCAGAAATCCTGTAGGAACGGACAAATAAAAGGTACCATAGTTATAAGGAATATCTCTTCAGATAGGTAGACATGACAAGCTGCTGCTCACAATTTATTGATAGTTCGTATCATTGTCCTTGTCTACCCTTCCAGAAAATGAAAACTCAGACAAGACAACACGAATTATTTGTTGTGTATCATATTACATTTCTAGTAACACTACTGGGAAAAAGTAAAACATATAGATATAAGTGAAAAGTAATCACTCTCTAAAATACAGTAACACTTAATCAGTTTGTTCTGGACCAACACCCATGCTGAAAAATAGATTTTGTGCTGATTTCTGCTTAATTCTCTCAAACTTCACGACGCACAGAGATGCTTTGTATTGCGTAGCATTGTTATGTATAATATACATTGTAAAAAAGAAAAATAAATCATACCAGGAGTAGGCTCTTCAGCATGTGTTGAAATTACAAACCTGATGTGTTTGTCCAGAGGAGCTCGATTAAATACAAATCGTACTCTATTTTGTGTAATTTTGATTAAACGTGTATAATTAACTTCTGAGGGCCACATAAATCAATATTCCATCTCACAGTGTTATATTAATAACCCTCTAACTTTTCCGAACATCTTGAGTAACACAATTAAAATCAGACCCTGAGTTTATTGAACTGTTCATGTTCATGTTGTTTTTGACGCATTCACCACAAGGCCGATTTTTGTTGCTTCACGTTCAGACGGGTGTACAGGTCTGTCACCATTTCAAATGTTCTACCGACAATATCCATATCATCCGCGAAGCAAACATATTGGCCAGATCTTGTGAAAATCGTACCTCGGTTATTGAGCCCGGCTCTGCGCATGACACCTTCTGTTTCTAGCGCGATGTTGAACAGCAGGCACGAAAGTCCAACACCCTGTCGAAGTCCCCGGCGGGATTCAAACGAACTGGAATGTACGCCCGAAATCTTCACGCTATTCTGCACACTGTCCATCGTTGCTTTTATTAATCTTGTGAGCTTCCCGGGAAAGCTGTACTCGTCCATGATTCTCCATAGCTCTTAGGTGATGCGTTGGGACTTGGAATTCACGGCATTTCTGGAGGATTTTCCGTACAGTGAAGATTTGGTCCGTCGTCGAGCGGCCGTTGATGAAACCAGCTTGATAACTTCCCACAAACTCATTTGCTATTGGTGATAGACGACGGAAGATAATCTAGGATAGCACTTTGTAGGCGGCATTCAGGATAGTGATCGCACGATAATTTTCACATTCCAGTTTGTCGCCCTTCTAGTATATGGGGCATATGACCCCTTTCTTCCACTCCTCCGGCAGCTATTCCGTTTCCCAGATTATGACAATCAGCCGGTGCAGACAGGCGGCCAACCTCTCAGGGCCCATTTTGATTAGTTCAGCTCCAATACCATCCTTACCAGCAGCCTTGTTGTTCTTGAGCTGGTTGATGGCATCCTTAACTTTCCTCAATGTGGGGACAGGTTGGTTTCCTTCATTCGTCGTGCTGACGTAGTCACTTCCTCGGCTGTCGTGACCCTCTGCGCCTGTGTTATCCGTGCCATTCAGGTGTTCATCGTAGTGCTGCTTTCACCTTTCAATCACCTCACGTCCGTCCGTCAAGACGCTTCCGTCCTTATCCCAACACATTTCGACTCGCGGCACGAAGCCTTTTCGGGATGCCTTAAGCTTCTCGTAGAACTTTCGCGTTTCTTGTGAACGATGCAGCTGCTCCATTTCTTCACATTCCGCTTCACAGAAGCCTCCATGTGCTCAGTAAATTTCAAAATAGAATAGATATTCTCACGAAATATTTCTAAACCATGAATGTTCTTTTATGGAAATGGCAGTCTTACGTTTGTACCGGTCTCATAATCAGAGGTTTCATATGAAATGTTCAAAACACCGAGATTCTATAAAAACAAAATAATTATTCATCAAGAAAGCCGACGTGAGTTTGGAGTTCATCTGCATTCAGCATGATCGTGATGTAAAACTATGTGAAGGTCAACCGAATTGTTACAAATAGTACTATTTTCAATGTTCCTAGCAAGTATAAAATAATAAATTTTAATGTCCTCAAATTCAACTAAACCACTCAAGCCAGACGTCAATGTAAAGCTTTGGTTGTTTTCTTTATTGACAATCAAAACAAAAAACGACCTAATGGTATGATAAACACTTAGAGCAACCAATTAGTATGTTATAACCGATTTGATCCAGTGAACATGTTCTTGTCGCGGAATGTGTGCGTCTATCGACGTGATCTAGTTTACGTTGGTTTTCGGAACTGCAGTCGACGCTGTGCGTGATATTTCCATTTGCTATTCGTATGAGAAATTCGTTGACCCAATAAGCGTCACGTTTACCGCCAATCTGTAGAATGACGTTCTTCATGTCATAGGAAAGGTACCACAGCATAGAACTTCTAATTCGAATAGAGTTTATCATATTTCGATATATGATACCCAGTGTAATTATAACTCTACTGGGAAATAATATGTTGTATTATTTTGGAACATATGTATTTTTTATGAGATAAGATTATTTAACAATTTGTAATGAGCAACGAATCTCCCGAAAAGGTGTCCCTATTCTAAAATGATTAATAATTCCAAAAACATGCGTGATGAGCAAATAATTGGGGGAATTATTCGAGTCCTCCAAAATGTCAAGTATATACAGTCAAGTAGATATGTATGTATCTACTAAAGATTCTACCAAAAATCTTCTAAAGTTTCATCAAGATTCGGTCACGAATCTACAATAAGGCGATTCAAATTTTGAAAAATGTTTGAAAATCCGCTCCTTACCATCCTTACCATAAAATAGTATTCTGTGAAATTTTCAGCTTTCTAGGTGGTGATTTAAAGGTGGCCCAAAGACAATGTAGGTTTATATGGAAATTAGTATGGCGAAATTTTGAAAAATGTTCTAAGCACGTTAGTACTGTACTGTCAGCACAAACTAATCATCCCTAAAAACAAGAGCACAAATAGCAACTGCAAAACTTGAATTGTGTTCTAGTTTATATTTTTTGGTAATCATTAGAAGCAATATTAGTTATCTGTGCAGTTGTGTTAAATGAACATCTTCTTCTTCTTCTTCTTTCTGGCGTTACGTCCCAACTGGGACAGAGCCTGCTTCTCAGCTTAGTGTTCTTATGAGCACTTCCACAGTTATTAACTGAGAGCTTTCTTTGCCAATTGACCATTTTTGCATGTGTATATCGTGTGACAGGTACGATGATACTATATGGCCTGGGAGTCGAGAAAATTTCCAACCCGAAAAGTTCCTCGACCTGTGGGATTTGAACCCACGACCCTCAGCTTGGTCCTGCTGAACAGCTGCGCGTTTACCGCTACTGGTATCTGGGCCCCTTATGGTCCTAGTTATGGTCCTTAACTTAGTTCTTAACCTAGTCCTTAACCTAGTTATGGTCCTTAGCCCCTGTTATGGTCTAACTTACTCCAAAATATGTATATACCCGGGGTAAGTGGGACGTATCGAAAAAAGCACCAAAATCCAAGCTTTTCCTATACTTTTCTAGAGAGTAGCACATTCAAACCAATAATTTATATCAAAAACAAAAATCAGTCACAAATTACGTAATTGTTTAAGAAGGAGAAAATATTTAATTTTTCTGTATATTTTTATTTTGTTTATTTTATTTTTATTTTTGAAATACGAATTCAAAATTTAACAAAGACGGAGATGAAATTTGAAGTGCATCATGAGAACGATTACTATTCTATTTTGTTGAACTTTTTTCTTCTTCTTCTTGGCTTTAACGTCCCCACTGAGACAGAGCCGGCTTCTCAGCTTAGTGTTCTTATGAGCACCTCCACGGTTATTAACTGAGAGCTTTCTTTGCCAAAGTTTTCATTTTTCGCATTCGTAAATCGTGTGATACTCTATGCTCAGGGAAGTCTAGGAAATTTTCATTACGAAAAGATCCTGGACTGACCGGGAATCACATGGTTTTGCTTTGTAGCCGCGGACTCTAACCACTTGGCTTAGGAAGGCTCCAACTTTATTTGTTATTTCTACCAAATCTAGCAGTTGCGGAAAACAATTTCATTCCATTAAGTGGTTTTCTACTATGCGTAACAATAACACAACATATTTACAATTTTATCAATAATTGTAAGTTTTCGTGCTACTTTGTAATTAGGACAGGTTAGTGGTGCACCTAAGGGAGAACTGCTAAAGCATGTTGATAAAATCCTGAAATATATGATTTTAACGTATTATTCGATAGATCTCAAATCGAATTCGCATGTGTAAAAATCACGATTCACTTGAAATTTTCCCTGCAAAAAGCCTTGCACCAATAATAGAAACACTGTTCCTTTAGTGGAGGTATGTTTTAAGACTGGTTCCTTTAGTGGTGCAATCCATTGATTTCTTATGGGACCCTCCACTATGGGTACTGATGCACTACTATAGGTGCAAAGGAGCAACCATGTTAAGCAAAATAATTGTTTTAATAAGTTTTACGGTTAAATTTTATGCATATTATTTGTTTACTTTTGTCATTTTCGCATCGTACATAATAAAAAATATCACATTATCATTTATTAGCGTGAAACATGCCAAAACACACTACCTTCTCTAAGGGAGCGTTTGCCCTAATAGCTTATAAATGATACATTTTGAAAATGTTTCATCCCTCTTTACGCTTTTAGTGAGGAGTTTTCAGCTAATATTAAGTGCGATGGAACATACCATTAAATGTACGTTTTCTTCCTAAAGCGTTACGTATTTTGTGGTTGATTACTTATGTACATCAAATAAATGGCTGGGTAAATGGCTGGGCATGGCGTACCATTGGTACCTCGCGTACCTGAAGGAATAAAATAGACCCCTCTGTGCGGTCCTTAGCCTCTTGCCCAGCAACTCCTATCCCTACCTCCTCGCGGTACTGGCCGGGGTACGAGTAACCTCAGGGAAGATCGGGTAACCAACCCCCGGTGGGAACTTTGGTCGTATGCTGACAGGGAAGGGGGGGTTTGCTTTTGCTTTTGCTTCTGCAAACCTGGAGCGTCTGTACTCCATGTTAGGAGCGGCTCACAACAGCGTCTGTTCCCCATGTCAGGGGCGGCTGATCATCGTCCGAGTGCCAGAGAAGGACTCTAAGCTAAACTGCGCACTATGGCCCTCCGAACATTTAGGGGGAATGGTCCTCCGGAAATCTAGGGGGTTGGTGTCAGGCCCTGCAAGCCAACCGTAAAAACACATCAGCACAGGAACGTCAACGAGAGAATACGGACCGGAACAATCGGCAAAGACCACAGCGACGAAAATGGACTAGCGATTGGAAACTCGGTACGTGGAACTGCAAATCTCTCAACTTCATCGGAAGCACACGCATACTCTCCGATGTACTGAAGATCCGCGGTTTCGACATCGTAGCGCTGCAGGAGGTGTGCTGGACAGGTTCGATGGTGCGAACGTTTAGAGGTAATCATACCATCTACCAGAGCTGCGGCAACACACGTGAGCTGGGAACAGCTTTTATAGTGATGGGTGATATGCAAAGGCGCGTGATCGGGTGGTGGCCGATCAACGAAAGAATGTGCAAGTTGAGGCTCAAAGGCCGGTTCTTCAACTTCAGCCTCATAAACGTGCATAGCCCTCACTCCGGAAGCACTGATGATGACAAGGACGCATTTTACGCGCAGCTCGAACGCGAGTACGACCGCTGCCCAAGCCACGACGTCAAGATCATCATAGGAGATTTGAACGCTCAGGTTGGCCAGGAGGAGGAGTTCAGACCGACGATTGGAAAGTTCAGCGCCCACCGGCTGACGAACGAGAACGGCCTACGACTGATAGATTTTGCCGCCTCCAAGAACATGGCCATTCGCAGCACCTACTTCCAGCACAGCCTCCCGTATCGATTCACCTGGAGATCACCACTGCAGACGGAATCACAAATCGACCACGTTTTGATCGATGGACGGCACTTCTCCGATATTACCGACGTCAGAACCTATCGTGGCGCTAACATCGACTCTGATCACTATCTAGTGATGGTGAAACTGCGCTAAAAACTATCCGTTATCAACAATGTACGGTATCGACGCCCGCCTCGGTATAACTTAGCGCGACTGGCCCAACCGAACGTCGCTGCCGCATACGCGCAGCACCTCGAGGTAGCGTTGCCGGAAGAGGGCGAGCTTGACGAAGCCCCTCTTGAGGACTGCTGGGGCAACATAAAAGCAGCCATCAACAACGCAGCCGAGAGCATCGTCGGGTACGTGGAAAGGAGGACATGTAACGATTGGTTCGACGAAGAATGCAGGCAGGTTTTGGAGGAGAAGGATGCAGCGCGGGCTGCAATGCTGCAGCAAGGAACGCGACAAAACGTGGAGCGATATAAACGGAAACGTAAGCAGCAAACCCGCCTTTTCCGGGACAAAAAGCGCCGCCTGGAAGAAGCGGAATGTGAAGAAATGGAACAGCTGCATCGTTCACAAGAAACGCGAAAGTTCTACGAGAAGCTTAACGCATCCCGAAAAGGCTTCGTGCCGCGAGCCGAAATGTGTAGGGATAAGGACGGAAGCATCTTGACGGACGGACGTGAGGTGATTGAAAGGTGGAAGCAGCACTACGATGAACACCTGAATGGCACGGAGAACACAGGCGCCGAGGGTCACGACAGCGGAGGAAGTAACTACGTCAGCACGGCGGATGAAGGAAACCAACCTGCCCCCACATTGAGGGAAGTTAAGGATGCCATCAACCAGCTCAAGAATAACAAGGCCGCTGGTAAGGATGGTATTGGAGCTGAACTCATCAAAATGGGCCCGGAGAGGTTAGCCACCTGTCTGCACCGGCTGATTGTCAGAATCTGGGAAACGGAACAGCTGCCGGAGGAGTGGAAGCAAGGGGTTATATGCCCCATCTACAAGAAGGGCGACAAACTGGAATGTGAAAACTATCGTGCGATCACTATCCTGAATGCCGCCTACAAAGTGCTATCCCAGATTATCTTCCGTCGTCTATCACCAATAGCAAATGAGTTTGTGGGAAGTTATCAAGCTGGTTTCATCAACGGCCGCTCGACAACGGACCAAATCTTCACTGTACGGCAAATCCTCCAGAAATGCCGTGAATACCAAATCCCAACGCATCACCTGTTCATCGATTTCAAAGCGGCTTATGATAGCATCGACCGCGAAGAGCTATGTAAAATCATGGACGAGTACAGCTTTCCCGGGAAGCTCACAAGACTAATAAGAGCAACGATGGACGGTGTGCAGAATAGCGTGAAGATTTCGGGCGAACATTCCAGTTCGTTCGAATCCCGCCGGGGACTTCGACAGGGTGATGGACTTTCGTGCCTGCTGTTCAACATCGCGCTAGAAGGTGTCATGCGGAGAGCCGGGTTCAATAACCGAGGTACGATTTTCACAAGATCCAGCCAATTTGTTTGCTTCGCGGATGATATGGATATTGTCGGCAGAACATTTGGAACGGTGGCAGACCTGTACACCCGCCTGAAACGTGAAGCGACAAAAGTCGGCCTGGTGGTGAATGCGTCAAAAACAAAGTACATTCTGATAGGCGGAACCGAGCGCGACAGAGCCCGCCTAGGAAGCAGTGTTACGATAGACGGGGATATTTTTGAGGTGGTTGATGAGTTCGTCTACCTCGGATCCTTGTTAACGGCTGACAACAACGTTAGTCGTGAAATACGGAGACGCATCATCAGTGGAAGTCGCGCCTACTATGGGCTCCAGAAGAAGCTGCGGTCGAGAAAGATTCACCCCCGCACCAAATGTACCATGTACAAAACGCTTATAAGACCGGTGGTCCTCTATGGACATGAAGCATGGACCATGCTGGAAGAGGACCTGCAAGCACTTGGAGTGTTCGAACGAAGGGTGCTTAGGACGATCTTTGGCGGAGTGCAGGAGAACGGTGTGTGGCGGCGGAGAATGAACCACGAGCTCGCTAGGCTCTACGGCGAACCAAGTATCCAGAAGGTTGCGAAAGCCGGAAGGGTGCGCTGGGCAGGACATGTTGCAAGACTACCGGACAACAATCCTGCAAAGATGGTGTTCGCGTCGAATCCGGTTGGCACAAGAAGGCGGGGAGCACAGCGAGCGAGGTGGCTTGATCAGGTGCAACAAGATCTGGAGAACGTGGGCCAAAATCGAAGTTGGAGAGACACAGCCATGGATCGAGTAAATTGGCGTAACATCGTTAACGAGGTTTTATCAAATCATTGATGTAACACCAACTAAATAAATAAATAAATCAAATAAATACTCAAAATTAAAAATCTATCTTATCTATCTAATCTTTCGACCTTGCGACCACGTACTGAAAAGAAAAAGCACCGCGGATGGTAGTCGAAGTATATTGACAGCTATAGAAGGTATGCTATTCACGACTGTGCATTAGTATTAGTAGATAGTTATGAACTTTTTCGGGATTTGCATAGCGTTTGTTATATTTTAATGCAATTTAAGTAAATTTATGTATTTACGATAACAAAATATCGATATTTTAGCAGAATAATTTGTAACGTATCCGATTGGAAGGTTATTCAATGCATTTGTTCTATTTATGAGGAGTATTTTCCATGTTTCTCATCAAAACCCATTAAGGGCTCATTCACAAATTTCGTAACGCTGCAGGGGGTGGGTGGGTGTCGTTAATGTGTTACAGCTCATGCTAAATTCAAAAGACTTTCATACAAAATGCGTTACAAGGGGGTGGATGGGTGTCAAAAATGGCCATTTTTGGCGTTATGAAATTTGTGAATAAACCCTTACCTTCCTCAGAAATAACTAGCCGTGCAATTTGGTTTTTATTTTACATACAAGAATATCGATCGACCCTTTCGATATTTTAGATAGTTATAATAAAATTAATAACACAAGGTGCATTTGCTTGTTTTTTATTGTTCAGTGTAATTTAACTTTCGATAGTTGTTCAAATCTTACATCAGGATTTTCTTTATTTTCTTCCGCTATGGTCCTGCTATCTGATTCTCAGAAGGATTCTACCCCATTACCCCGAATGCCATTAACCCGAACGCCATTACCCCGAATTCCAAAATCCCGAACGACCCATCACCCCGAATTCCAATATCGTGGGGAAATGTCATCAATATTATCATGTCAAGATAATTGTAAATTCGGGGAAATAGCATTCGGGTAATGAAATTCGGGGTAATGGTACATTCGGGGCAATGGAATTCGGGGTGATGGCAATCGGGGAAATGGTATTCGGGGTAATGGGGTAGAATCCTCTGAAGTGCTTGGAACTAACGAAAAGATTCGTGGTATTTGTTTTCAAGTTTTAGCCCAAAATTGTTAGCCATCGGTTTCTCTGCACATTGATCGTTGGAAATCTATGGAACGTAACCGGTTCACATGGTTCTGTTTTAGGGTTTCTTCGAATATAATTTGCTCATGCATGTCGGAACATGACAATTCGACATTTTGATGGTGAAGTTTAAGCGACGTTATAAAATATTATTGAAGATTTAAATCTCTAGACTCAATGGCATTTCAATTTACATAATAACAGCTCGTCCCGTAGTAACATTTGCCGAGCAATGATTCAAAAGCGATTTCCATACTGACTTCAAATGTGTTTTAAAAATAGTTCCAGGGCACGGAAGAAAATGAAATTTTGGATTCTGGTTCAATTTTTAACGTAGAATCATAATATGTAAAAACCTGGATACCCCTAAACAAGCCGATTGAATAAATTGAATTTATATTCCGATTTCAGTACAAATCTGACGAATTTTCATAACTATTTTATATGTGTGAGTGTTTTCGTGTAAGACAAACAAAAATGCAGCGTACCTTTAGTAGCTGTCAAAATACGTTGGATGGTAGTAGTTAATAGAGTTTGATCTATTGATCGCGTCGCTTGCTCCTGCGTGGGCGAGTGATGAACACTTGTTTGGCGTATAATGCGATAATTATTTCGCGATTCCGATTAGGCGTCGTTCGGGGATGTGGAATTCGGGGTAATGGCATTCGGGTTAATGGGATTTGAGGTAATGGCATTCGGGGTGATGGGGTAGAATCAATTATAATCACCCTATCCATTTGAAGAAGCGAATCTCAAGTTACTACTCCATATATCGATTCGAAAAAAAAATTCACTAGATTCTATATGTGTAGTGTACAACCCATTAAATTTTCAGCTTCATCGGTTGACTAAAACTCGAGATTTGCTTCTGCAAAGTTTTGATGATAATTGTTAAAGTGAGACCAAAGATAGGGAAAATAAGTCGGTCTCCCGTGTCACATTAACCCCCTAATTTGTGGAATTCAAATTATTTTTTTTTTGAACGCACTGTTTATTCATCCATTAACCCTTTGTCTGTACGGGGGGTAAAATTGACCCCCAAAATAACTTCATGGAATTTCGATTTTCGATTCTGCTGTTTTGAAAAGAACATTTAATTCACTTGTACTTAAAAATATAAGAAAATTCACCAATCCCCTCACAAGTCGATTAACTAACGAAAAAGTTACAGACCTTCAAAGTTCTCTGTCATATTGACCCAAAAAAAAAAAAAAAAAAACAGACTGAGGGTTAAATAAAAATACCTTTAGCTCAAACTTCTCCATAGATTTATGGTGAAAGAAAATAAAGGCCCAAATGCAATGATAGCGGAACGGCAACGGGATCGCACCATCTCGACTGAGCTGTCAACGACTGAAAGTGAACCAACACTAGGTCGACAAGTTCATGTTGGCGAACCAGTTTCGCCTTCCGTTGCCGTTCCGCTATCTTTGCTTTTGGGCCTTAACATTCTGATGATCCACTTAACCTAGTGTGTCTTATTTGTAACCAGTGTCAGTGTGATGTCTAGTGTTGATGAGGTTTGTCGCGTTCAGTTTCGTAAATGTATTGTAAAGAAAAAGAAAACGTTTGTAGATAGGTTAGAGTGGAATGTCCCGAAAGCTCCCACGAACGCAGCCAACACAGCTTCGCTTTATAGAAGGACGAGAGTAGTACCGCTAGTCACCACCAGGGCTGCGCTAAACCACACGAATGGGCGGCCATGGGGGTGGCGAAATGGCTGGCCATGATGAGGCGGATCATCGATGACGTAGATGGACGAAGCTGGGTCAACGGCCAAAGGTTCGGGGTCAATGATCACCAGAACGACACTTCATTGGCCTGGTGATCATTGGAGAAAAACGTCGTCGTTAAAAAGTAAAAGCAAATGTTGTGAAATATTAAATTGAGTTTAGAAGTAGAGAGGAGGAAAGTGTGAAGGATAATCGGACTTCCAGGTAAACCAGAACCTAAATTACCCCGAACCAAGCCCAACCAAGCAGTTCCTAACACTCGCCCTTTTGTACCATGTACTCCATCCACAGGACCTCGCGGTTTTATTTGAAATCGCCATCACGGTTTTTATTCAAAATCGCAATTGAAGATTGCGATTTACGTTGAACCTACTTGCCAGTAGTGTGTCCCTAAAGCCCTGTACCGAGATCGACCTTGAAGTGCGCCACAAAAACCAGGTTTTAGCAGTGAATCCACGGATCGCTGAAGCCTCGAGTCCACACTCACCACACTCAAGGGGCACACGGGACAGGCAGGAGGTCCACGAGAGGCTGCAGACGAAGGAGGAGAAAGGAGAAAGAAGGAGTCAATCGCCCCCTGGCCCGGATAGCGGAAGTAGTTCCAGTGGTCAGTGAAGGAGCAGCGGAGAAGGTGCAGCAGTGCGTGGGGCTTCGAAGAAGATACGAAAGTGTAAGGTAGGAGTAGTTGTAAGAAGGTGGGAGGCGTTGTCCGATGTTGAGGATGGACGCAAGTAAAGAGAAGGAAAGATTAGGAGAGAGAGAGAGAGAGAGAGAGAGAGAGGAACAGGAAGTAGGACGTCAAGGAAGTGGGAATAAATCTGTGTACATAGACCACGAAATAGAGGGAGTTTTACTGGAGTCTATCTATGAGTGTTTTCTTTCGCGGAGTGTCACGAGCGTAGCGCCGACCCTGAGGCTTAGAGACGGGGGTCTCATCTAGGCTGGGAGTAACACGCCCTGCAAGTTATTGGGTCATTTTCGGATCAGCAGCGTATAAAGCAACGGGTTGTATTTCGTTTTCTATTCACAAATATTCAGCTGAATTGGTGATTTCTTACGATAAGTACCCAAAATAAGGAAAATATAATTAACTACAGTTATGTACATTTATTAGTCGGTTATTGTAGTACATTAACGCTGCTTGTTAAGCTGGCGTAGAAATCGTATTATTGAGATTTTCGGAAGAACGATCTGCTTTGTACATTATACAGATATTTCCTGTATTTGAACACGTTTTTTGGCAGTTCCATGAATGACGGAACCGGTCTGCTGCCGTAGAATACCTCCATGAAATCCTGCAGAACGGGTAGCTTGCGACGTTTCCATCATCATAGAGCTATAGTCTAGATCAACTTCGTTGACAGTGGTGCCTATTTCTTGTGTTTCCGGTAGACATGCTTGCTCAGATTGTGTACACTGGTCTCCAGTGGTTGTCGAAGCATTGTGTCGCATTGGATGACTCGTACTGACAGTAATTGAAGATGAATCTGACATCGATGAAGGTTGCGATGAATACGCTTGTGGTACCGCTGTGAGGTTTTCGTGTGATAAATTTTTATATATTTCAGGAGTTACTGTACGATGGATACTACCAGTTGTAGATCCTCTTGGTGACGTATAGGGGTACTCTTTTAATGGAAGCTCTGAGCTACATACGTCTACTATTATGCATTTTTTCTTCATGTCTGAGCCTTGTTCAAAGCAACTGTAATCATTGAGTGATGCTCCACTGGACACGCATTGAAATTTTATGTTAGATTTTGAGCCTGTATCATCTTTTTCGAAATTTCTGACAATTTTTTGTTGCTCAAATCTTCCTTCTGTCGAAGTTGATTCATCATGTAGTGCATCCTCTGAGATTGCGTTTTCCTTCTGCTTGTTGAGATTTGCATGTTTTTCTCTTTGGTAGTAAATTGCAGAAAAAATTATAACATTTAGAAGTAGTAGAAAGCATCCCACTCCAATGGTGATGTTGAATGCTGTTGAGTAGTTTTGGTACTGCGAGTTGGCCAATTGATTGATTATATCTTTGCTGCTATCTATTGTATTCATCTGGTTCCGCTGGGGATACGTCGCAGCAATTGGTGGCATAACAGTCATGTTTGGTGGGCATTCTGAATTTTTGAAAGTAGATGCAATGAATAAATAATTAGTTAGATAATTTATAGAGATGTCAAAAATAAAATGTAATTCATCTTTGTAAGAATTCAGATAACTAAACGGTGTTGAACAAAACTAAAAGTAAATATTTTTCAAAAACTAGGAATATTTAAGCAAACAGCATCAATCGGTAATGAGCAATTCTCGCTGAAACCAGGCCGCCATCGGCACCCATCGTTAGAATTCCAATTTTATGTCACTGATCGCTAGTTTTCGATAAAACTTAAGGGTGGTCCTCTCTGTTTTCTCAAATTGGTGGACCCCTCGTACGCCAGCTAGCTGAACAGTTTGCGAAAAAGCCAATTTTTTGATAAATCTTGGGTATTTCTTCACGGGATATATCTCATATTTCGCTTGGAACACAAAGCAAACTTAGTGGCATCGTATAGAGAAAGGATATAGCTTTCATTTAAACTCGAAAAAAATTTGGCGGCCATTTTGAATTTGGCCGCCATTTTGAATTTTGTTAGAAAAATCGTTTTTTCACCATTAGCGCACCGCTAGTTTTGAATTCTGCGATCGCCATCAGAAAGCTGAGGAAAAATTGCGTAAGATAGGCTACAGAAACTAGGTGAGCAATGGTATTTACCCTATGATATGAACGATTTTCTAAATCATGTTATACGATTTTGACGTATATGGCGAGTGCAATCAATACAAAATTTTTTTTTGTACAACAAAGAAACAAGTGTTCAACCGTTGGTGTTTTATTCGAGTCGAGTGTAGAATAGGAGTATTATTTTGAGTGAAAAAATCTGGCGGCCATCTTGGATTTTGACGCCATCTTGGTTTTAAGTAGTAGAATGAGTTTTCACCTTGATACCACTCAACATGTTGAATTTTAATGCTACCGTTACACTTATTCTTCTTCTTTTTCCTGACGTTACGTCCCTACTGGAACAGAGCCAGCCCCTCAGCTTAACTAGCTTTGAAAACAAATTATCAAATATGATTTTTTAACGCTTATTTGCTACCTGAATGATTCTTCTGCATATCTTCGAGTTGAAAATAGCATTATTTCTTTCATTTATTTGGTCTAAAACCATTGATAGAAATGAAAAATCAGTTGAACAGCTGAGATAAGATTAGAAAAATAGAATCTGATTGTTTAGTTTTAACGGAGGCTTCATAATTCAACATGATGAGCACTTAGATGGTAAAAAATCATTCAACTGCTTAAAACCAAAATGGCGTCGAAATCCAAGATGGCCGCCAGATTTTCCAACCTCGAAATAATACACCTGCGTTTCGGCATTACGTCCACATGAGAACAAAACCTGCTTCTCATCTTTCAATCTCGCTATTTTTTACATGCATGTTGGGCGGTATCAAAAACAATACTTTATGGCTCAGAAAATCAAGGATGTTTTTTTGCTTCAAAATTTAAGATTTACATTCTAAATTAATGCAGTTTTGTCAATGTTTTACGTTAAAAATACAGATATTACCACAAGACTTACTAATGTCTCGACGCACAATCTATAAACTTCACTCAATGAACAACAATGCATATGGTAAAAAAAATGTTTGTTCAATGCAATCAATGTTTTTGGACGGTTTTCATTTATTGAATTTATTTATTCATTATTACAGAATTCAAAGATATGTCGAAGAATTATTCTGTTGTCAGAAATCGCATTATAGAAGAAAATTCATATTTAATAACCTGGATTTATGACTAACTAGTGGTCCCGGCAAACTTCGTTTTGCCATCAAGTAGGCTGTTGAAAAACACTTTTGATCGTCCCATATAAAATGACAGTTTCGTTCGCGCTCGGTTTTTCAACTTTCTCGGTGAATATTTTGGGATTTTTATACGCACAAACACGTCGGAACCCTTGACGAACAAAACTGAGAAAAAATCATTCAAATCCGTTGACCCGTTCGTTGACCATTTCGTGATATACAAACACCACTCCATTTTTATTTATATAGATAAAGCTGAGTATCAGGCTCGGTTCCAGTAGGGACGTAACGTCAGGAAAATTGAGAATAATAACAAGAAGAGTATACGTAACCTTTTGCTATTGATAGCCTCTAAATTCAACATGCTGAGTGCTGTCAAGGTTTTTTTTTTTTTTTTTTATTTCTTTATTAACGAGAATTTTAACTTAAAAGCTAGTTCTTCTCTTAATAGCTGTCAAGGTGAAAAATTCATGATTCTACCTAAAATCAAGATGGCGTCGAAATCCAAGATGGCCGCCAGATTTTTTCACTCAAAATAATATTCCTATTCTTCACTCGACTCGAATAAAACACCAAAGACTGAAAACTTGTTTCTTTGTTGAACAAAAAAAAAATTTGTATTGATTGCACTCGCCATATACGTCAAAATCGTATAACATGATTTAGAAAATCGTTCATTTGATAGGGTAAATACCATTGCTCACCTAGTTTCTGTAGCCTATCTTACGCAATTTTTCCTCAGCTTTCTGATGGCGATCTCAGAATTCAAAACTAGCGGTGCGCTAATGGTGAAAAAACGATTTTTCCAACAAAATTCAAGATGGCAGCCAAATTCAAAATGGCCGCCAAAATTTTTTCGAGTTTAAATGAAAGCTATATCCTTTCTCTATACGATGCCACTAAGTTTGCTTTGTGTTCCAAGCGAAAGATGAGACATATCACGTGAAGAAATACCCTATATTTATCAAAAAATGGGCTTTTTCGCAAACTGTTCAGCTAGCTGGCGTACGAGGGGTCCACCAATTTGAGAAAAACGAAAGGACCACCCTTAA
Source organism: Aedes aegypti (assembly GCF_002204515.2). Lineage (NCBI taxonomy): Eukaryota > Metazoa > Arthropoda > Insecta > Diptera > Culicidae > Aedes > Aedes aegypti. Next base: position 231,413,663 of record NC_035108.1, on the reverse strand, counting down.
GTTTTATCGAAAACTAGCGATCAGTGACATAAAATTGGAATTCTAACGATGGGTGCCGATGGCGGCCTGGTTTCAGCGAGCATTGCTCTAATATAATAAATACAGGGTGATCACTAATTTATTGACTGAGCCGCTGGATATGATACACCGCGCGGCCATTGCTAACGTTCAAGGATCCGTCGTAATCATAGTCATCATCGAAACTTCAACAGTAGTTTTTCTGTTCAAAAATGAAATTTGTTCGACGAAAATGTGTTCACCGTGTTTCTGTTGGAGAACAGAATACAGTGCAAACTTGTTCATGATCTTGAATGAAAAAACTGCTTTAGAAAATTCTCAAATTGATGACGGAGCATGCTCCCTTAAGTTTCCAAAAAACGCGCTTTTATCCCAAATTCTTCAGGAAAGGAACAATTGCGTTTGATGAAAAAGGGAGGAAAACCACGGTTATACCTTTCCTAGGGAAACACCGCATGTACTTTTGAGCAAATGTGCTAATGTAGAATATCTAAATATTTGTTGAAGGATCACAGCAAGCCGTGCGCGCAGGCAGCTGCGTTTTTTTTTTAAATTCAGCTGATGAAAATTAGATTCGGCGGATGGTACTATGACTCGTGCAAATATTCTGTAGAAACATGTTTTTCAAAGTGATAAAAGTGTTTTTTTTTCGGAGTTTATATCTGAAGACTATTTGTAAGGTTTTGTTTTTTTTTACTTTTATTCAATTTGCTTGCGCTCCAAAGTGCTCTGTGATTGCTCCAGCGAATGAATTCGTTTTGCGCGACTCGTTTTTTTATCTCTTGTGTGTGTTAAGCATGTTGATTCAAAAATTTAATAGGGTTCGTGGATGCTCGGTTTGAGATGGATTATGAACTGCATTTATTTTTGTTGCACCGCAACGTGCATTTTGATGGGCAGAGCTATGTTACGGCTCATATTATTGTTCATTCTTAGAGGAGCAACGAAGTGCAGAGGAGTTTCGAAAATGGATTTTGGTGAGTTTGTTCTGATCAGAAGCGCATGATTCTTCTTCTTCTTCTTCTTTCTGGCGTTACGTCCCCACTGGGACTGAGCCTGCTTCTCAGCTTAGTGTTCTTGTGAGCACTTCCACAGTTATTAACTGAGAGCTACTATGCCAATGACCATTTTTGCATGCGTATATCGTGTGGCAGGTACGATGATACTTTATGCCCTGGGAAGTCGAGAAAATTTCCAACCCGAAAAGATCCTCGACCGGTGGGATTCGAACCCACGACCCTCAGCTTGGTCTTGCTGAATAGCTGCGCGTTTACCGCTACGGCTATCTGGGCCCCTTGATTACAATGCGTAAATATTAATCATTTGTCGGCCAGAACGTCTACCGAACGTATCCTATGGCACTACGCATTCCATCAACATTCCACAACATCCCGTAACACCTATGAGAGGTCGTAGAGTTCTCTGCATCTGTCTTAAGTAGGTGTTCAATAAATCATCCTTTCCCATTTCCTAGCTTTCACAAGGACGTGGCCAGGACAGCTCTCGATGATTGGATGATGCGGCAATCTTGTCTAGGAGTTAGAGGATAGTCCAAAATTTCTGACTCTGGTAACGGACGGGAAGGAGGCAACCCTCATACAATGGTCTGTACCAGCTACGAATTTGTGCGGAATGCTTAGTGCTAATTCTGATGCTAATGCTAATTCCTGTTTTGTATATTTGTTATGGTGGTTTTGCTCCATACCGCTAGTTCGATTCTAAGTCAAATTCTGTGTGTCCTTCCAACATTTGAGCTCATTAATTAAACTGAGAGTGCACAAAACGGTAAAACTTATAATACTTAAACCGATTGTAGCATTTCCTAATGTTAACTTGTAGTAGATACCGTTAGTTACATTCATTGCCTACAACGTTGTCGAGGACCGTTTTCAAATCAGAGTAATTTTCTATTGATTTTTTATGTGAATTGAAAATTTTTGACTATAATCTGAGACAGAGAACCGGCAATGTATATCTTATTCTGGGGCCAAAATGGATCAACAAAATGGGCAACAAAAAACAAAAGGCCTGTTGTAACATCCTAAAACAAGTGTTCTGCGAGCGTCGCTGGGCATACAGTATTGGTCAATACAGTTGCAATTTTTGTTTTCTTATTTTGACTTTATACGATATGTCAAAAATGAGTGCAACACTTCTGATTAATTTAATATTCTTTTTTGTTTCAAAGCCTCTTGTTCAAAATGAATCCAAGAGAGGAGAAGCATGGATAAATTATTTAGAAAAAAAAAGATAAATAAACATACATATTTACGGGTATAAAATATCATTTACGAAAAATGTCTAAAAATAGCATCAAATTTGCTTTATTTTTACGTTTTAGAGTTTCTTGGGATCCTAAGAAATGACCATTTATTTTCCCGTTTGAAGAGAAGTCAAATAAAGGGAAACACTAGCTGTTTGATTAGAAAATAAATGAGCACTACTTAAGGTTGACCGTTTGCATAAAAAATATTAACTAATTACTGAGACGTCCGATCTGAAAACGGTCTTCGACGAAGTTGTTGCCGATGAATTTAAATACAAATGTATCTAACACTATCAGCATAATATACTGTTAGATACATTCGGCAACCATCAATTGCATATGGGCGAATGCTATTATCGATTGATGAATTTATTTGGTTTTCACATTGTAATTTCAATTTGAATACAACATTTGAATTGATTGTGCAGTCTCGGTTTTCATTCAAGAGGCTCAAATTTTGAGAGGATATTCAGGATTTGAAGTAGAATCAAACGATATCTTGAATCACTCAAATATCTAAAACATTTGTCCTGACAGTGTAGTTGAGATCTGTTTCAATTCAACATTGTTCCTTCCTTGTTTTGGCAAAGTTACCAAAATAAATAAAGTCACAATGTTTTTTTTTGCATACGAAGCAAGATACAATACTAAAATGTGTTTCAAAAATTGAATCAGCTTTCTATAATAATGCGAAGAGAGCAACGATGAAGAGAAATCGACCGTTGCAAGTAAGTCCTTATAAAAATTCAAAGTCGAATTTATTTTTATAACTCGTAAACATAGCTTAGCATAAATAAAGAAACAATTAAGCTCAACAGTTTGGTAATTTTGCATCTTCTAGTGTATTGAAAATAAATGTTGCATAATAGGAGAGAAAAAATAGATGGCATGAGAAGTAAAATTAAAAAAAATCGAGAAATGAGATTGTAGAGCACTGTGAAAATTATGTAAGAAAACGTTTTCAACTATGCTTTGACTTGGCTTACCTGTTGGTACGGTCTGTGCGAATGGCACAACGTTTGTTTCAGTCTTTTGTGGCTTGGTAGTGGTTTTCGCAATTGTTATTAGTCTCGGTAGCGTTATATTTGGCGGTTCCTTTAACCTTCCTGAAATTGTATATTCATGTAACAAAGAAGTTTGATAGGGTAGAGTAAAGTGGGGCAAAAGTTCGAGTGGGGTAAGAGTTTCTTTTTGAAATTTCTAGCTCAATTCAAAACAAATATTATCAATGTCATGGTGGTACGAATGCTATTCAAGTAAGAGACTTTCAATCCAAATATCATAAAAATCGATTGAGATTTGGGAAAGTTATGGCTATTTGTTGTTTTTCGACGTGAATATTGTAATTTTTGGTCAAACTTTCGTTGCATGGAACCAATTGAAGATAAAATCTTTTTCAATATTTTATGTAAGGGCGTTTCTAGGCCTATTATAAGGTTGCTTTGAGGTGTATTAGTTTTTGCATAAATGCTTGAAAACCATTTTTGGCCCATAGTGGGGCAAAAGTTTGAATCAGCGGGGCAAAAGTTCGACCCATGTATAAAATCACGGAAAAATTTGCAAATTGCCTTTAATCCACATAATATCTTCAAATTTAGTTCAATTTGTCTGATCGTGTGAAAACTGTCACCAAAATTTTACATTTCCACTTAGTTCTGCGAAAAACTGCTATTTTTGAGTATATTACAATCAACCCGGTTTTGGGCAATTTTTTGATGAAAATTTAGTCTGTATTTTTCGTCAAACTTAAGTTTACGGCTGTTGTAAAGTATGCTTGTCATAAAAGGATCGATATTTTGTGTTTTAGCTAGCGAACTTTTGCCCCACACTAGATTCGAACTCTTGCCCCACCGGTGGGGCAAAAGTTCGAATAAGACAATCAATTTTGAAACTGTTATAACTGAAAATGGGTAAATATTTTGACACAAGTTTGTTCAGCAAAATTATAGCCAATATGTTGAAGGTTCACTGTATGGTATTTGTTTTGTTTAAACTGCTATTGTTTTCCTGGAAACTTTGATTATACCACTAAGGTCGAACTTTTGCCCCACCTTACTCTACAGATAAAAATATGTGTAACAAGATAAACTACAGCTAAATCTCATATAGTCGATATTTATCATTTAGTCGATAAATTGAAATATCAATGATAAAACAGAAATGTTAGTATGGTTTCATGAACCAATGTTGCGCAATGGAACATTGTTTTATGGGGGGTTTTCTGTACCGTTTTGAGTAATATTACGGAAACTTAAGGCCTCAATGCAGTATGACTAATCAAAAAGTAAACAAAATAAATAATTCTGTATGATTCCTAAGCGCTATCGAGCTTTCAAGACATTTAACTTACATTAATTTTGGGTTTTAGCGTTTGCGTTAAGATGAAGATGCATCGAAGCTAGGGTTTCAATGCTAGTAATGGACCCCTTAGTAGTTGAAATTCGTTCTCGACGCTTTTCCGCAATGAAATCTCAGACGCATATATGTTTTGTGGAGTCTAACAACACATTCAATATCTTTACTGCATAGTACGCCTACGAAACATACAAAATCACAAATTTGTCGTTTCCTATTATGGACCCTCCATTTGATTCCCATGTAATCTAGCTCGCTGCCGACGTGCCTATTATGGACCCACCTGGAAATGCGTATTATGGACCCTCTTGTGTGGTTTAATTTACAAAACTGTTCAAATATCTGTATTTATCCCGTAATGCGGGTAGATCACCTTTTCGAGGTGCGTTACGAGGTAAGATCTACCATTTTGTACTCTTGTTGTATCTGTTCTTGTGAAGTTCCGGTCGGAAGAGTATAAGAGAGTAACAAGTCACTAAGACCCACCTATTTGTCCTAGATGATGAGGAGGTCGAAGTGGAAACATAGCTCAATCAGCATCTGAGGTTGGTTTCAACTCATGAGACAAGTGCTTTCCGAGTTCAAGAGTTTATCTTTCGATATCTAGGAGGGAAACGATTCCGAATCAGTGGAGTAGCAGACCTCCTAACTTCTAAAATAAGCTTCTTGTTTCAAGGAATCTAAATGTCTCATGCGATGAAACCTGTTCACAGTTTCAAAAAACGACTTTGAAGCTTATAAGTATTAGCAATAATTTGATACGCTAGAGTACCGATGCATGGTCAAAATCAGTATCATTCAACCAGCATAGTGGCCGAACCTGTTTAAGGGGCGCGCTTTTGAGAGTTTAATGGTGACAAACTGTTTTTTTTTCCAAAAGGTATAAATAGCGGTATCTTTTTCTAAAGAGGCTCTATGCAAAATGGTAAAGAATGATATTTGTATAAAAAACGACTACTTCATTATTTCTCAATAGTAATGGAGTAGAACGACATGCACTAAACAAAGGACACGGGTATACCACAAAAGATCAAAGAAAACTGGTCGCAGTGGTTCATCCCGAACAGAAACAGAATCTGTATTTATGTGTCTCAAACCAAATATTTTGCCTGAAACTGCTGACTAACAATGTAATCGAAGTTCCCCCGGTGGATTTTCATAGGAATAAGGTTGCTTTGAGTGTTGATTTTATGTTTTTCTGTAGGAGGTCCATAATACGCAAAGGGTCCATAACCGGCATCGACTCTAAAAATTTTCGCAAGCTCAAATCTAGAGAAGCAGACAACCGTTTGCTCTGAAAATAGATTGATCACTCGCTGGTGATATTCAATCGATCAAATTTTTAGCGTAAACGGTTGTTTGGTTCTCTAGATTTGTGCTCTTGAAAATTTATGTTGTGGCTTCGATCCATCTTCATCTTGAGTAAAAAAAAAAATCGGATAAAAAAACGGTAAAAGATATCTTTTGAAACAAAAAAATATATCATGTGGCACACACGATTATACTCTATAGGTACCGTCTATGGGGGTGACAATGGGTCTAGGGAGTGAGACTGGGTCAAAACGGAAAAAATATGAGTTATGAAATATTTCAGCTAATAACGCTGATATTTCTAAAATTAATAATTCATATGTTAGGGAACACATTATTACACGTAATTCATCACAATATACATTTTTAGAAATAATAGTTTTTGTTTACTATGTCAATAAACTTATATGTTGAAAATAGATAAAATTTGCAACATTAAATTTCTCCTGTGTAAAGTATCACGCATGTACTTTAACCTCTATCGTTATATACGTTATATATCATTAGTACACTTCACACGTATTTTCCGTAATCTATTTGATTTTTCCAGTAAATTTTATTTTTTTTCGGTACGGTGTCTAAAACATCAAAAATGAGGGTGAGATTGGGTCAAGCAAGAACGATAGTAAATGAAATTGCAAGTCCAATTTTTTGACATTTTACGCTGCCTGGTGTTCTCTTTTTTCATTAAGATGTGTTTATTTTTTCTAAATACAGCATCTCTGAAACATCAAACAAGTCTACTTGAGTATTCCGTGCATTGAATAACAATGCAACGCATTTTGACAACTTCTCAAACCAGCAACTGTGTTTCGTGCCCAGCAACATCGTAAAATTTTATCAAATGGATTTTTTTGAATTCAATTATTTATCAGTGTTTCCATATTCTAGAAACATCTCACGGGAGTACAAATGAGTTGGATCGCTGAAATAGCGGAAAATGACGTCAACATCTGCCTAAAATGTTTTGATCGTGGAATATCGCACCGAAACTTCGCCGAAAATGTCAATTTGAGGATAAAAAACAAGAAAGTTTATGCAAACTTGCCGATAAATGTTGGGTTCACAAATTTTTCTCATAGATCTTCAATTTTTTTTTGTATATTCGTTCTTTTAAGTGGGTTTATCATACTTGTGAAACATCTAAGATATCTTTTCGTCTTGTTTGCATCGTACTTCATCAATATTTTTCAGCTGTGAATGGTTTTGTAATCATATTCTCAAAAACAAGTTATTTTAATTACAGTGACCCAACGTCACCACACACCAGATTTGAAGTTTATTGGAGTTAAATTGCGATAGTTATTCAATGAATTAATCGTACATATCCTTTTTTGACCCATCTCACCCCCAACGACGCTACCCAGGAAAGTCAAGGAAACTTCAATATGAATAGATCCTGGACTGATCGTGAATCGAATCCAGACAACTTCAATAGGTAGGCGCCACAGAATAGAGGAGAGATCTGCAGGGTGGCCATAGTCTTGATTTTTGGTCATTAAACCAAATGGATATTAGTCTATTCGAAATTCATGTGGCCTCGAAGAGTGTATCTAAACGACTAATTTTAGGCATTAAGATATTTTTGAAAGAATTCGAATTAATCAAATACGAAGTATTTTTTTAAATGGTGTTCCTAAAAATATAGTTTCGTAGGTTGGACCGCTCAAACAAAATAAAGAGCTGACTGCGAAAAATGTGTATGTATGTTTGAATGAGTGAATATGCGTGATATATGTGAGCCATGTAGGGTGATTTACGGCTTCGGCACCATTCGACTATTATTGGCAACCAAATTTCAAATGCCAAATACACAGTATTTTCTATCAAAACAAAGCAATGAAAACATTCAGATGATTCGTCGTTCTGTCAGCTTCGCACTGAAGTGATTTTCGAGATAGAACAAATTTCGCTAAAGATGTGATCAATTCAAATGAATTCGTCTCGACATGCGGCTGATTTGGAGCTGCCGAAGATATTCACATGCAGTTATTATGGGAAAGCTGCCGAAGAAAACAGGGCTGCCGACAATAGTCACACTGACAAGACCTGTTCGAACGTTTCCAAAAAACTTCTAACAAGTCTGAATATAGTACATAGCTGTGTGAAAACGCCGACCAGGAATCTGACTTTAAAAACTATTAAATATTTTATGGGCCATATAAATCATATTCCGTTCAAATATATGGTGTCGGTCCCGTGCAGTAAATGTTATGGTGATAAATAGATTGAGATATTTTACTTTTATTACTTACCGTCATAGTACTCAGGTTTATCATCAGTAAAATGATGGTGCCGCATTGGAAGATAGGCGGCATCATCGAACGAGTGAAGTTGTGGTATGAGACTCAACCACATCGATAGCTTGTGCCCACGATAATGACTTCGTGCTGTCACACTGCAACCTGAAATAAAGAATCCTGTATTTTAATAGCCCAAAATTGAAATTTTCGATTGTGCCTTACCAGACTTACCTAGCTCCAGGTAAATCTGGTTGATAGAATCATACATATCCCAGTTTTCCAGCTTAAGAACAGTGTCCTTTTTTATATCATCGAAGCTATCGTTATCGTCACTGCTATCATCACTATTGTTTTCGTCATATGATTCTCGTCTCCCATAGCTAGGACTATCTTGCATAACATTGATTTCATCGGGTTCGTTTATAGTGTCATCCCAGCTATCGTTGTCCTTATTGCTGTTGTACTCTTCATTGCTATTGGTATCGAAGTAACTAGTGTTCATGTTACTTCGATAAAGACTTCTCAAGAGCTTGTTGTTTAGTAAAAGTGGCGGTATCTGATCTTTTTGAAGACGAAATTTGAAATTCGATCGTTTGTACCGAGGGATACTGTTGACATTATACAAATTTCGTATGCTTCCATGGTCATTCTTCGATATGTCCCTCACATTTGGCGTCTTCAGTCCATTGGGCATTCTGGAAAGTATTTATTGAGCAATATTAACGGATAGCAAAGATCCCTCTTTATTTATATGAAAGAACTTTTTCTGTTGCTAGCAGTTACTTTGTATAGTAAAGTAATATTCATTTTTTTTGCTAAGAGAAATGATACAGAATAACAACGATACCTCGTATAATTCAAATCTGTACTTGATATACCTATTTCTCAAAACAAGCAACACAAATTGAAAGGATTTTAAATTAAAAAAAAGACACCTACACGTTAGTGCTTCCAGTGGACGATTTGCCCTTTGAAGGAAGCACCACACTAGACAACGGACTAGCATGCAACGCCCAGTGGCACAGTCGGAAAACATTCCTCACGTAAAGTTTTCGGCCTGAAGCGGGAATCGAACCCACACTCCTTGACTCGATGCGGCTAAAAGCTTGGTAGCACTAACCGCACGGCCACGAAGCCCAAATTATTTAAATTAATAAATTTGCCTTCATGTCTTTGATTTTACTGATATCAAAGATTATGTTTGTACAGTTTTAATCGTTCATGATTTTTTTAAACAAATTATAAAATATTACCTGACTCAAACCAAACCATGAAATTCAGATACACATAATAGAAAATATATTCTCGAGTGGTAACTCTATTTTTGCTAGAAAGTGTTATCAAATATTGACTTTAAAATATAGATTGATTTGTTCAGAGAAGCCGGGGCATTTGTCTTTTTAGTCCCTCCCTCAAAGCCGTGTTTGCTCAGGGTTTAGACGGTAGTTTGCCACCGAACCATTCGCGATACGTGAAAGGTTAATTGCCATATTAGAAGCTAAATGAAGTCGTTTGCCAACCTCGAAAGATTAGGATAAGTTGACCATTATTGGAGCACTTTAGGAAAACAGCTATAAAACGTTGTTAAATCGAACGGTTCAGTTGTCAAAATCGAACGGTAATGTTTCCAAAATCGGACCGTGCAAAATCAAACCGTGCCAAAATCGAACGGGCACTGTATTGGGGTGTATTTTTGAATGTCATGACTTTTCGAAGAATCGGGTCATTTGAGGAACCGGTGTTCAAGCAGACGACATTAGTCTAACGCATGGTTTCACAAACTGTGGGTCGCGACTCCCTGTGCCGATCCTTGGTGGGTCACGAAAAAACATTAAATTGCATACGTTTTGTAGGTTATTGATCGCCTCCTTAAATTTTGGCATCCGATTCGAAGTTATTAATTACTCTCTTTTTTAACTTGAACAAATTGTCCCAATGATCGATTATCATTAGACCAGGTGCTACGAATAATTAAGACTCTTAAGGGGGTCTTGATATGAAAAATCGAATGAATGACAGAAAATGTGTCCAAGAAAAAGGGATTGTAATTTCACCCGATTCTGTTTTTGCATGGGGGATGCGTACCGTGCAAAAAAGTTTTAGTTCAATATTTCAAAATCATGGAAGTTCCCAAGTAGATTCTTCTCCTTCTTTTTGGCATTACGTCTTCACTGGGACAGCGCCCGCTTCTCAGTTTAGTGTCCTTATGAGCACGTCCACAGCTATTAACTGAGAGCTTTTTTGTCAAAGTTGCCATTTTCGCATTCGTATATCGTGTGGCAGGTACGATTATACTCTATGCCCAGGGCAGTCAAGGAAATTTCCATTACGAAAAGATCCTGGACCGACCAGGAATCTAACCAAGGCACCTTCAGCATGGCTGTGCTTTGTAGCTAGGGGGTGTTGTCTCGAAGATTTAGGTTGTTCAAATTGAACACAATCTTTTCCACGAGTGTTAACCGTTGTGTATTTGCTTGTCTCGTAGGAAACCACATTCAAAATGCACACTTAATATACTTCACACAATGCTCCTTCAGTTCAATACAGGAAATGGTCCCAATGAATAGACTTAATTAGAAAGTTCCTGGCCGTATGTTAATTAGAAACATATTTTGAGCAGTTGTACAAGACTTATGTATAATTTGGACCAAACACAAAAGTTCTTTAACAGGTGGCGGTCTTTGTGTTACATAAATTGTACAACAATTTTTAGCGTGTCGAAATCACGACCGTACATTTCTAGGCGTACTCTGATCATTTTCATAAAAATTTTAGTTTGACAGCAGCCTGGCTGCTTGTTGATTTTCTGTTCGCATCCCCCAGCTTTGTAGCTGCGGACTCTAACCACTCAGCTAAGGAAGGCCCCCTAGTAGCTCTGAACTAGGGCGGTTCAAAATTAAAAAATATTCTTCTCCTTCTTTTTGGCATTACGTCTTCACTGGGACAGCGCCCGCTTCTCAGTTTAGTGTCCTTATGAGCACGTCCACAGCTATTAACTGAGAGCTTTTTTGTCAAAGTTGCCATTTTCGCATTCGTATATCGTGTGGCAGGTACGATTATACTCTATGCCCAGGGCAGTCAAGGAAATTTCCATTACGAAAAGATCCTGGACCGACCAGGAATCTAACCAAGACACCTTCAGCATGGCTGTGCTTTGTAGCTAGGGGGTGCGGTCTCGAAGATTTAGGTTGTTCAAATTGAACACAATCTTTTCCACGAGTGTTAACCGTTATGTATTTGCTTTTCTCGTAGGAAACCACATTCAAAATGCACATCAGTTCAATACAGGAAATGGTCCCAATGAATAGACTTAATTAGAAAGTTCCTGGCCGTATGCTAATTAGAAACATATTTTGAGCAGTTGTACAAGACTTATGCATAATTTGGACCAAACACAAAAGTTCTTTAACAGTTGGCGGTCTTTGTGTTACATAAATTGTACAACAATTTTTAGCGAAATCACGACCGTACATTTCTAGGCGTACTCTGATCATTTTCATAAAAATTTTAGTTTGACAGCAGCCTGGCTGCTTGTTGATTTTCTGTTCGCATCCCCCAGCTTTGTAGCTGCGGACTCTAACCACTCAGCTAAGGAAGGCCCCCTAGTAGCTCTGCACTAGGGCGGTTCAAAATTAAAAAATATTTGAAAATCCAATCTCCCATATGTTTCCTACCTTCCTTACCGTAAAATAGTACCTGTGAAATTTTCAGCTTTCTAGGAGGTGATTTAAAGGTGGTCCAAAGTCAATGTAGGTTTATATGGAAATTACTATGTAGAAATTTTGAGATGTGTTCCAAACACACTAGTACTGTAATGTAAGTACAAACTTATTATCCCATAGTAAAAACTCATTCTTCAAACCAGTGGTGCAACCAAGGGGGGGGTTTTGGGGGTCAAAACCCCCCCCAGAGCAAAAAATGTTCCTGAGAATTATCAAATATATTGTTGAAATTCAACTCTACAATCCACGAATACCGGAGTAGTAAGTTGTAATAACTGTTATGCTCTTCTACGTTGTTGCTCCCTAATTTAAAGACCTACAAAAATGTCATTCAATTGTCTCAGCCGTTTGTCGACCGATTTAAACACTTTTAGCTCTAAATGAAAGCTACACCATTCCCATAGAACGCTATTAAATTTCATTGCGATCGGACTTTTGGTTACAGAGTTATGATTCAAGCAGTATCGTGAAGTACTAGAAAAAGCATATTCTAATATTTTCAACTGTCTGCATTTTGATCAATTTCTCAGCAATTTTTTAACCAATTCAAGTTCTTTTATCGGCTATTGGAAGCTTTGACATTCATTCATAACCCTTAAAAATTTCATTGAAATCGAATTACTAGTCATAGAGATAATCAATAGAAGAATTTTGTAAAGTACTGGGAAAAATAATAACTTTATTCTAAAGTATTCATTTTTTTACATTTTGATCAATTTCTCAGCTATTTTAATCCGATTTGAGCTCTTTTTTCATCGATTGAAAGCTCTGACACCATTTACAATCATATTGCAATCCAATCAAAAGTTACAGAGATAAAAATAGATTTATTCCAAAAATCTCTAAAATTCCTCTTTTTCAAATTTAAACCTGGCTCATTAATCTTAAAAAAATCAATGAAAAAATCATTTTTCGGAGTTCTGTTTGATCTTTCGACCTTGACACTTGCTTTTCCCGGGGCGAGCGACGAGGGCAGGATCAAACATGTCGCGCGTCGGTCTCGTAAGTGAAAAAGTGGCGTGATCGGTGAGTTCGGTTGAAGAAAGTGAAAAAGTGCCGCGATCGGTTAGTTCTGTTTGATCCTTCGACCTTGACGCTTGCTCCTGGGCAGTGCGTCAAGAATGCCCGAACAGTTTTTTTTTTATTCTTTTTGGGTTGCGCGCTTATTTTTTTTCCTGAGTGCTTTTTTATAGCCGAGCAAACGAGTGAAGCCGAAAGTGGATTGTGGCTGCTCAGTCAAGAATAACGGATCAGTTGGTGAGCTCGTTTCATGCTACTATTTCTAATCTATAAAATATGTATGACTGCACATTCAATCGTTACAATGGTGGGATGTAAATATGAATTTTCAACAAACTATGGATGGTTCGTCACTGTGAGTGTCGACACAAACTCTGATTCATGATTTATTTATGTTTAACATTTTTTTTCCAGAACACCTCTTACATACCTTTATTTTTGTAATTAAAAAAGCTTTGAATGGTTCGACACTACAAGTGTAGACTTGCGAAAGGTTCACTTTATTCAACAAACTTTGGATGGTTCGCCACTGTAAGTGTCGGCATAAGAATAAGAGTGTTCTATGATGTCCCAACCAATCGAGTTTTTTGTTTCTTTTCAAATGAGTAAAATATAATAACACATGCTTTCGTCCTGACAGCTGTAGGAATGTTACATTTAGGTATTTGTTCAACAAACTTTGAATGGTTCGTCACCTCAAGTGTCGGCATAATTTTCCTCTACATAGAAATTGTTCATATCAAATGAAAATATTATATTTACGTATAAGCATGTATATATCTCACAAATCATTGTTTATCATGGTCTAATCGCTTATCAAAGTGAATCCTATGACCCAACGATCCTCCCCATTAACAAACATCCCTCCCAGTAACCTTTGTGGAGATGCAGAGGCAAACACGGTCTCCAAAAAGCAAAGGTTACACACTAACATTCCTTCCCCCAATCCCACCTGACTGCAAGGACGTGGCCGGCGCCGTTATTGACCCTGTATAAATAGAGGCACTGAATTATGCACACTGAAGAAGATTATGGCCAATCCCAGCCGAACTTCTAGTTGATTCTTTGTGCATTTTCACTGACTTCGGTCAATCACGGAATAGCAACCATTGATATGTGTAGTCAGTCTAAGCTAAGCTAAGCTAAGCTAAAAAATCAATGAAAAAATCATTTTTCGATATTAGTTTACAGATTACTATATAAAATAGTGAGATAAAGTTTGATATCCGCATTTTGACGTGCAGTTTCCAGGACTTTTCGCAAACCATTGAACTATTAGAAAATGCCAGATAGAACATAGTCGCAACATACTAAAGTTTAGTTGTTCCGATACAAGTTTCCAAATAAATGATGAATAATAATTACTTCAAACCTGTATTGAAATGTTAGAAGGATTCAGTCTCACCATCGGTGGATTAAGTCAGGTTTTTCATGTTAATCTAGAGAAAGTTTCAATTTTTCTACCTGAATTTTTTTAACCTTGTTATACTTTCCCTAAAGTAGATTACCTTTAAGGCGAAGTAGGCCGTCATTGAATTTTGTACGCGTCGTTGATGATTGTTGCTAATTCATCTCACGATTTCGAATCAAAGAAAATCAGTTGGTTTTGCACTGACATACCTGAAAAAGTATCAGCATACTCTATGCATGTTAGCGCGTACAGTGATACTTTTTCAAGTCAATATAAACTATCAAGACTGAGTTTTATCACTGAACGAATGACGGGCTTCTTAGCCTTAAGTTCACAAAACCCCCCCTAGAGCCAAATCCTGGTTGCGCTACTGCTTCAAACCATAATAAAGAAATTTGCTGAAGAGAGAAATTTAATCCGATGAATAGCAGAAGAGATATTCATGAGTTTGTTTGCTATTATTTAGCTTAATTTGGGACTATAGCTCTGCAAACATGTACAAAAATACCAAACAAAATTAGCTCAAAAGGGATTTGCTTCTTCAGCAACATCCTTCATAAAGGTTTGAAGAATGAGTTTTCAATATGGGATGATAAGTTTCTACTTACATTACAGTGCTAGCGTGTTTGGAACATTTCTCAAAATTTCTCCATAGTAATTTCCATATAAACCTACATTGTCTTTGGGGCACCTTTGAATCACCTAAAAAGCTGAAAATTTCACAGAACACTATTTTTATGGTAAGGATGGTAAGGAGCATATGGGAGGTTGGATTTTCAAACATTTTTAAAATTTGAATCGCCCTACTCTGCACCCTAATGTGCGATTGACTCTATTGAGTAGCTACGAATCCTTAAACAATATGTATAAATATTCTGTGGATTTCGTTCAAAATAAACTCTAAGGGCACGACCAGGAAAAATACTGGTTGGATAATAGAAAACAGTGGACACATTTTCATGTAAACTTTCATGATGTTGATCGAAAAAAACTGCTTTTGAAAATTCTCTAATTGATGACGGATCTTGGCCCCTTAATTTATATTTTATTGAAAAAGACTAAAAGATCCGTGTTTCACTCCTGTTTTCTTTTATTTACGTCGAAGATGATATTGTGACATTGCTTTAGATGTGTAGGAACTTAATATTACCCGCTTTTTGTCACCTTTAATAAAATGCAGAAATATGTGTTAATCAATTATGTATTTCTATCATGTTAGTCCATTGTTTTAGAAGGCGAGCCGCCAGTGTGAGCCACACTGACAGTTCGTGACAGCAGAATCTCGGCTTACTTGACGTACACAAATTTCGTATCGGTTAGTCCCTCTCAGGTCGTTCCTTGTCTAATATGCTAAAGATTGATCTGAGCTATTCTAACTGTTGTCATTAACTGTTAAGCTTTATGAAATTCTAATCTAATCTGTACGGTATCTATCGAAAGTTTTTTTTTTCTATCTTTATTAACGAGATTTTTAGCCCTAGTTCATCTCGGGACCAACGGCTTTACTTCCCTTCCGAAGGAAGTCGTCACTGAAATTTTTAGTGACTATCTCGGGAATGGGATTCGATCCCAGGTCCTCGGCGTGAGAGGCGTGTGTTCTAACCACTACACCAGGTCCGTCCCCTCTATCGAAGGTTGGTAAAGACGAAAAAGCACACCCAGTAAAGACATGATCGTATATGATAGGGTACAAGAGTACAAATGTGGAGGCGATAAACGTACATTTTGCATGCAGTCTAATGGCGCATGTACGTATATCGCCTCCACATTTATACTCTTATGCGCTATACTATACGAGTTTGTGTTTACTGGGCAGTATATACTGTGTCCAACGTATAATGTGAAATTATAAAGGTGAAAATTTGAACTTATTAATAATTCCAACCTTTATTTAGCCCCAGGCTTAAGACTGTACAAGGGCATCCGATTATCTCGGAGAAAACACAAGGTCGCTTGCACCATGGTTCCGGTTAGCATAGGAAAAAAGGTGGAGCGCGCCCTGATACTCCATAGGTTTCGTTAGTTGTTAGCTTCTATTTACCCCCTTCCCCCACTAACCATTCATTTCTAGCCGCATTACACTATGAATCACCTGTGCGGTGGACTTTTACCACCAGAACAGGAAGCTCGTAGTGTTAATTCATAGCCAATGGAAATAATCGCTACCGACACTTCTTTGTTATCTTGGCTGATCGAGTGTTCAAGGAGCCAATAAAATGAAAAGCCCCTTATGACAATTCGAAATCTAAACAAAATGATGCCAAACATACGTGAGGAGGCGTATCCTATTCTTGGAACTTTTGATTCACTACGGCAGGTTTTTAAACTGTTTGGCTTAATTGGTCACAGTATGCGTCATAGAGAAGATCTTCTTATTTCAGAGTTCCTGACATTTAAGAAGACAAAATCCTCCCATACTAATGTGCCCAAGTAGTTCTTTACCCTAAATATTTTGTAGTGTAGATATAATATGTTTCTTTAATGTTCAATGCTACACTTAAAAAAGATAGGTCCTTGCTTTCATGTTTGTTTACTTACCCTGTTTTTGCAAAGTTGGTCAAATACTGCACTAATATTTGACTTATTTGTTTGTCTTCTAGCGAATAATTTGATGAAAAAAGTGGCGACACTGGAAGTCCAAAAGTGAAAGGCACGTCTTCGCCACGAACAGAACCTCCACGCTAAAAAGAAAATCTTCTTTATAGTTAACCATGTACTCTAAATCGTTTTTAAAATTCACCTCAGGAAAGTCACGTTCGCCGGATTGATGTCTGAAGTGTAAAAAATATGATTTTCCTTCCTGCAGACTATGCAAGTAGCCCAATCGCACCAATGGCGCTGCAGTGTGACCATCGCTCAGTAGTTCCAGAATGGTGTCACGATGCCCCAATAAATTTCGAGGTGGGTGCTCCCAGTCCGTATACTCATTCTAAAACAAGAACTTATATAATTTATTTCAAATAACAGTGTACTGCATGGCACTTACCCTCAGAGTTGAATAGATTTCTTTCAAATGAAAGTGAAACACGTTTCGTACGTAAGTTCGTAGTATTCTGTCTCTTCTTGTTTCATTAAAGCCAAACTCCAAGTCTTGAGCGTTAAGGTCGTTGTACGATTCATAAGACGTCAATCCAAACAGTAATTCAGCTCTCGGAAAATTTGCAAATTCGATCCCATTTGTGCTGTTGAAAATGGAAGAAAAATATATAACTTCAATGTTGAAAAATGATATACCACAATACTGCCCATAACTGCATATTTGTAACATTCGCCAAAAGTAGGCATTGAGTAAATGGGATACCAAGTTTGCATTTTATTGCAGTATGGAATGAAACTAAAATTTCAAAAAATCACTAAAAATTCAAAAGTGCTTATTTGAGGCTGAAATTTTGCACAACTCATATCGCATATTGGGTGAACAGTCAGAAAATATTTCTGATAGAAATTTCGTTTCTACTGCATTATGAGGCTCATGTATAATCTCAATGTGACTGTTATGCGGTTACAATTGCCAATGTGACAAAACAACTTGGTATTTTTTTTTAATTTTCTAGAACAATCTCACAGATTTCAGTAAGTTGATCGAAAGTATGTATCATTTGATGACACTTTCCGGTATTAACTCGAAATAGTCAAAAATGTCGAATGTGACAAATATGCAGTTATGGGCAGAATAGTTAGAAAATAAAAAAAGGACCTCGAAGGATACAGACGCTAATGGAATTAAATGGTATAGCACTAAATTCGGTTTTCATTTATTTATTGGTTTTAAGTAAATGATTTTTTTTGGCAAATCTATAGTTGTTCAACATTGTAATGATTTTATATATGTATTGACTAATGAAGGTATAATAAATAGCCCTACCCTGAATTTGCATGGAAACTATAACATGATGTAGGAATCATAGCAATTTACAATACACAGTTCGAATGAAACGTGTAAATTTCTGAGACATATAATGCTCATAATTGGAGCGTGGAGTATCACGGATATTTACATGATATGTCATGTAAACTTTAATCATATGTCATGTAATCCAGCAGGATCCTGTGTGATTACATGACATATAACACATTTTTACATGATTTCAGACTTAAATGACGTCATGTTTACATCGCATAAATGAAGTTTACATGCCGTTAAATCTTCATTATTTTTCAACAGTGACCCTTTTTTTGAAATTTTGTTCTGAATAAATTACCGTCATTACTGTGATTACATTAAAAAAAAAAATATTACCTTGTAATTGCTGATCCCAGTGGTAGAGTAGGTAAACGAATGTTTGCTGTTCTGGGGTTGATTATTACGGTACCGTCCACAAATGGTGCGTATCCTGGTAGGAATCTAGAAATCAAAATTAAAATCATTATACTGGTTTTATGTTTCGTACATACACTACCCGCAAAAAGTATGCAAAGGCTTTACCGAGTACTGTAACACTCGGTCTGAATATTGTAAGAAGCTCAAAAAGCTTGAAATTACTAGAAACTGACGATCTCCGGTGATTCTAAACTTTTTGAAAATGCATGCTGCAATACTCGACGAAGCGATTCTATACTTTTGTCGGGTAGTATACATGTTTTATTTTTGGTAACATTTAAATTTGAGAGGCCCAAACACAAAGGAGTGTAAGTGACATTTGTTTGTGTACTATTTGTACGGAAAGAAAAAATGCTGAAAATACTTCAAAGTCGATGTTTTCAAAACAAGGTTTTTGTCATTTACACATCTTTGCTTCTAACCCCCTCATTTCAAATGTCCGAATCCGAAAGCCCTAATTTAATTGTTGTAATTATACATTCTACACGGCCAAATAAAGGAAAAGTCTCTGTCTGCTCTGCCTACTAAATAATATTTGAAGTGCAATGTTTTTCTGTTTCAAACAGGTAGTTATAAAATAATGGAAATTCTCATTAGATCCTATAAGAATTAAAATGTTCTCGTTTCGTTAATATAGGTATGTCGGGTAAGATAAAGTGGGAAGCGATACGCAGAAGCTCAATTAGAAAGTGTTGCTTATCTATACAAGGATACTTTTCGTTGTGGTGTGTGAAAAGTTTCAACATTTTTATTTTACCTGGGATTGGGAGGAGTAATTCGAAGTAGTTCTGTAACGGCTTTGGTTCTTAAACAGGGTGCTATGTCGTCCGCCAATAAATCTAGCTGACATCCGGTTTGATTGGCAACATATTGTTTTATTGCTAATGGATCCCTTTGAATTGCCCAAGGCGAAAGAGCTGATCCGCTCAATAACACTACTCGGTGAATTAAATCTGTAAAGTTTTGTTGGGAAATTGAGCTTGTGATGTAACTATGAATTTAATGATTTTATACTTACCGCTAGCTACAGGGGAAACTACTAGAATATTAGCTAATGCTGCACCCGTTCCGTGGCCCATTAGTGTGATTCGCGAGGGGTCGCCATGAAAAGCTGACAGGTTTTCTCTCAGCCAATGCAAAGCCGCCACCAAATCCATCAGCCCAAAGTTGCCTTGAGCACTACCCTTTGCTCCAGTTTTCAAAAAACCTGAGGAATAAAATAATCAATTGAAAGTAAATCTATTATATAAGTTCAAGTGGGACAAAAGTTTCTTTTTAGGATTTCTATCACAATTCAAAACTAATGTTATAAATGTCATGGTGGCTTGAATGCTAATGCTGTTTACGCTACATTGAAATTTAAATATTTTTATCTGTGTATTCAACTAAGGTACTTTCACTCCATATATTATAGATATCAATTGAGATCTGGAAAAGTTATGTTATTTTGTTGTTTTTCGACGTAAAAATTGTAATATTCGATCAAATTTCCATTGCATTGAACTAAATGCCTCCGGTGGTGCAAAAGTTCGTCTATTCGTAAAACAAATGTTGTTGAAGATCCACTGTGTGGTATTTGTTTCTTTTTTAATTGTTTTATATTTTCTGGAAATATTGATTATTACACTAAGGACGAATTTTTCTAACTTTATGGTTTAAAGACGTAAAATATAGGAGACATGATCCACGGGAGACTTGTTCCTTCTCCATTTGGTCGAAATCTAAAACAGTTTTATTCCAAGCAAATGTTACGTCTATACGGATTTTCTTACAACTTATAGCATACATATAACAGTTATTACTGAAACTTATTTGAAACCTAGTCCAAACTCAAAAGAGATCCAATCCTTTTTGTTTATCGCAATGATCGACTGGATGGAGCATGTGGTGGAGTTGCAATTATCTTTCAAAGGCGTATACAACATCAACTTTCTTAGTTTTTTTTTTGAAACTAAAGTTTTTGGAACTTTGGGTGTTTCTGTTGAAACACAGCTTGATAAACATACTTTCCTAGCTGCCTATTTACCTTTCCAATGCACTGCACGCTAAGCTTATTTTACCGGAAATCGGTGAATTTCACCGTAATCTCAACAGCTGAACAGTTCGGTGAAATAAAACACCGTAACTTCGTCGGAATTTTACGAATTACGGTGAATTTTTACCGAATATTGTAAAAATTTACCGTACTCCGTTAATTTATTTTACCGAACCGTTCAGCTGTTAAGATTTCACAGGAACCCGTAAAATAATTTAAGTGTGTGGGCAGCAAGTTGATTTCCTCAAATCGACTTGCGACAATTGACTCGCAATAAGTCAAAATGTTTTGTCATTGGCGATTTTGATGCCAAACATCGCTCATGCAATAATTCGCAAAGTAGTTCCTATGGCAGAACTTGATATGATGAGTGCTCTTCAGAATATTTCTAAATTTAATACCATGATACAAATTCTTATTTTTCCTCTTCTAGAAACTCTTCTTCGATTGCTTTGGCCTTAAACGACTCTAGTCACCTGTGTGATTTTGATTATATGTATCCCTGTTACATTTCAAATATCCCATGAAAGATTCTCATGTAAGCTCCAGATTTAATTTAGGACTTACTAGTCCACAAGTTACACAGGACATCGAAAACATTCTCAATCAAGAGAACGTTTTCGAAAATTCCTTTGAGACTGATTTGGAAGAAGTGAGAACTATTATTAAAAAAAACAAAAATATGAAAGCTTCTGGCGATGCTGGAATTTTTGACATACTCATCAAGAAACTTCCAGAAAGTAGCTTATCATTCTTAGTTGATATATTTAGCAAATGTTTTCAATTGGCATATTTTCCTGACAAATGGAAAAATGCTGAAGTTGTTCCAATTTTAAAACCAGACAAAAATCCTGCAGAAGCTTCTAGCTATCGTCAAATCAGTTTGCTTTCCTCCATCAGTAAACTTTTCGAAAATGTCATTTTGGACAGAATGATGGTCCACATCAACGAAAATTCAATTTTTGCCTGTGAACAGTTCGGATTCCGACATGCACATTCGACAACTCATCAACTTTTCCGTGTAACAAATTTGATCCGTTCCAAAAAATCTGAAGGCTATTTTACTGGGCTTCCTCTTCTAGACATAGAAAAAGCATTCGACAGTGTTTGCCTTCATGGCTTGATAGTAAAATTAAAAAAAACCCTAATTTCTAACAAACATTGTTAAAATAATCCAAAATTATCAGTCAAATCGTGCACTTCTGGTTAATTATCAGAACTCTAAGATTGTAAGACTTTCTGTAAGAGTTGGTGTTCCTCAAGACAGCATTTTGAAGTCAATATTACACAATATTTTCACATCTGACTTACCTGAGTTACCTCAGGGATGTCAAAAAACTTTGTTTGCGGATGACACAGGTCTCTACGCCAAAAAACGAAGCCTGCGTGTTATCTGTAGTAGATTGCAAAAAAGTTTGTATATTTTTTCTTCATGCTTGCAAAAATAGAAGATTTCTCCTAATGCTTCCTCAACTAATAATATACTTACACAAACACAGCTTACACAGCTCTTTATTTGAAACCTTCAAGTAGACATGTTGTCATGATGTGAAGGGATTCAATAAATTGGTCAGAATATGTTAAATATATAGGGCCTATGTTAGATAAGAATTTAACTTTCAAAAATCACATTGAGGACATTCAAGCCAAATGTAATAAATAGGGGAGATCCCCCAGTACCGGACAAAGTCGAAAAATTGAGAAATCATGGGTCGATCACTATTGGTGTACTACAATGAAAGATAGCTTTTATGCAGAGTAAGAATTGTCATATCGCCTTGAATTTGAGCATAATTAGTAATTATTTTGATTATGGCAAAATATATTTGAATCACACACGCCAGATCGAATTTAATTAAAAATTTGAAAGTATTAATGGATTTTGTACCATATTTAAACTAAATGTGAACAAACTATAATTTTGGTAAAGCACCTTCTGTCCCCCAGTTTCGGACAGCTTGATTTGTTTTATAATATCTTTGTAATTTTTGTACCAGTGTCTGCCTCAAGAACAATCATTTGATCTTCAAACAAATCTTCAGGCCAGCCATATTGTATGCTGTATCAATATGGACTAGCTGTTGTAATACCAGGAAGAAAGTTCTGAAGAGGATTCAAAATAAAATTTTGATAATGATTCTGGAGCTCCCTCCCTAGTGTAGTAGTTACCATAATTAATGGCATGCATTGCAAAAGATTTTTACTGGAGAATTTGAGGAGAAATCTCATGAAGTTTTGATTTATCTGCAGAGTACTAGCCGTATCAAGAAAAGGTAACAAGTCTCCACAGTCTCCCCTCTAGCCATCAGTTGGGATAGTTTATTTGCTCAGCATCGAATAAAGCCCATTGTAATGTTTGTGTTTGCAGAGCGTGCAATTTTATATACATAAGATCAATATAATATGCATCGTTGATCACACATTAAGATTTGCTATTTGTCCCTTTTTTCGCAAATGTTTTTAGAATAGGGTTTTGGTAATTTACTATAGGGAAAGTGTACCAGTTATGGCCATAGTGGTTCCCTATTTGGCCATTAGTGACATTTTGATAACTTTCACATTTCAAATCTTTTTGAATGCTTCAACATCAAGATATATCTTAAATCTAACTACTACAACACACAAAAATTTTCAAAATTCGAAGACATGAAAGTAATCACGTATGGCGAAATAGGGAACCACTATGTCCATAACTGGTACACTTACCCTATATTGACATAAAACTGTGACTGCTAGCTAAAAAAGTAGTTTCATTTCTAGAGACTCAAAATAATAAATCCTTTCCAATACTTTGGATATGAGAAATCGGCTTTTGTATGTAATGGGCGTACCAAATATTCACTTTACTATTCAATTTTTCATGAGTAATTGGGTGTGGCTTATTTTCGAGGGTACTCAAAACGAAAATATTGTGTGCTCTTTTGAAACTTAAGCTAAAAATGTTAAGTAGTTTTTTTTCTTTTTCTCTTCATTTTACTAAAAAAACTAAAGTTTGTTTGTCCATAACTTCATGAATACATACTCAACTCCAAATCTTTTTACATGCTATTGAAGATAATTTGATTATTTTTGTACAAAACAATATTATTGGAAATGTTTTGAGTATCTACATTTTAGAAAAAAATCAGCAACTATCATTAGGATATTTTGAGATTTTTAAAGATTAATTAAACCAAATCACATAGGGGAATAAAAATAATATTTATATTACGGTGGTAACAACTACTTTTACTTACCTAATACGCCTAACCTAAAATTAATCGTTACAAGGATCACATTTCCAGTAGATGCTAGTATAGAACCGTCGTATGGATTCCCTGAGTTCCATTCGTATGATTCACCGTGTATGTACACTATTGTTGCTTTAGTAGTTCCATCAGGTTCCACGGATTCACCTGAAATAAAAAAAAAACAAAGATTTTACGTCAGCATATACTACATTTTCATTGACGAAGGAACAATGGGACTGTTGTTCCAAGGAATCCCTAGAAACATTTTAACTTTTTTTTGCAAAATCCATGATTTTGAATATAAAAAATATATATTTTTATAAATTAATAAATTAAGTGTTGCCTTTTTTATGAAATTAGTTTGTTTTCGTCAATAAAAGTAGTACGTCAACAATATTCTTAAAGTAAAAAACGAAGGAGTAGTATTTGATCCATCCATTGTGTCGCTAAACCCTACAGGGGAGAGCGATGTAAAAAAATGTAAAGATCAATCGTGCCCGGTTCGCGCAGTGGAAGAAAAAGTATTTTCACCACCTTATTCCCCTAATCCAATACCATTTCCATGACAACTGTGGAGATGCATAGGTATATTCGCTGTTTAATAACAATGGTTATTAATTAATATTCTTTCACTTCCTCAATTACCCCACTGGGCGTGATCGGCGCCGTTATTGACTTTCAAAGTTAAAAGTCTCGGTGAAAATGAAAATGTAGTGAGAAACAGGATGAACATCGATGATGACGATCAAGCTGTGAATCCATCGACCATAGGAGATGTTAGAAAGGCTATCAGCGAGCTGAAGAACTGTAAGGCTGCTGAGACGAGATCCCGGCCGAGCTTCTCAAGCACGAAAGTAAGCAACTTTGTCAGTCGATCCACCGAGTACTTCCAAAGGTATGGGTGGACGAAGAAATGTCCAGCGGTTGGTTGGATGGTCAGGAAGGGCACAGACTTGAATGTGCTAATTACAGAGGAATTATTCTGATGAATTCTGCGTACAAAATACTGTCGCGCATCCTGTTCAACAAACTGAGACCGCTACACTGCCGTGAATCGCAAGTCAGTCCCATCTGCATTTTCGTCAAAATTGAGTTGAGTTCAGTTTTCAACATATCTGCCGATGCTCTTTCAGCTGCCCTAATGAGATAATGATATTTGTTCGGAAAAAGTAGGAAAAAACAGCAAGTCAAATTGTCCCATAATGAAAAGTAATCGCATATCAGTCCCACTACAGATTTACACACAATGTATCACTAAAATGAACCGTATTTCGATCATCTTTATATTTTTCTCAGATAGATATCGTAGTGAAAAGCAAATTGTGAAAGTTTCATTAAGATTTGAACATGTTCCAATCCTCTGGAATTTTTTGAATATTCGTATGGAAAACGAGTTTGGAAACATCATAGCCCATTTTCTCAATGCCTACTTTTTACAGATGGGACTGACTTGCGATTCACGGCAGTACAGGAGTCTTTTGTCGGCGAATATCAAGCTGGTTTGTTTTCGAAAGGGCCGCTCGAAAACAGACCAGATGTTTACCGTAGGGAGAATAACTTTTAGACTCACCATATGTATATTAATTCTGATACCTGATGCGATTCAGTAGAAAGCAATGAGCTGTGGCAGATAATGTCTGAACATGGTTTTCCGGCAAAACTAATTAGGCTAATACCAAAGACAAATTAAAGACTTCCATGTCCTTTGCAGTTGCCCAAAATTTTATGGCTCATAAGATAATCTAGAATGCCGTGAAAAGTGTACTGCAATCTGTCAAACTTGGGTACCTTTTGCACTACCGAGGGACCAAATGCAGTACCGTAATCCGGGGGCAAATTGATCACTATTTTACAACTTTTTATTGTGTTGTCCTCCGGAATTTAAATATTGTCAATTAAATGTCGACAAAATCAGTACTCCATTGATCTTTATCAGTTTATGTAATCGACTTTTCATTAAATAATTTTTGACATATCATAAACATCGTTTTAATATCAGAAGTTTTAAATGATACACTGGGGCGAAATTGATCACTAAGTGTAGAACTAGCCCTCGTGCGTTAAAATACACTCAAATAAAGATATAAAAAAAAAAAAAAAAAAGAAATTGATCACCATACAAAAAAGTAGGTTCAAGAATAAAAAATTTCCCTCTCTACTAAATTTGGGTCTCCTGAATCTGAAAATGATGTCAAAATTCTTACAACTCGAGTATTTCATCATTTTATTGCAAAAATAAACTTTGAAAATCTATCTAAAACGCCTAAATGTAGGCAATTACTCTTGAAATAAGCACATTATTTGAGAATAAACGGTTTTATGAGCAAAACACTATTCTTGCTATGCTTTATGATATCAAAAATGAGTTCAGTAGTTTATACTTAAGCTTACACAACATTTTAAACACTCAAAGTTGACATGTAGGCATAGCACCAGAGGATTGTTTAACACAAACATTTCCAACTGTGTTGATTACACATTCAAAATGTGTGAATATTTCTATGCAAAACTGACCCTACTGAAAATGAAATAGTTCAAAATCATTATTAGACATCTATAAACTAGAAAACATGGAATGTCTGTGGTGCCAACGAAATCTTCAGCATACTTGGGAGGAAATGTGTGTTGGTACCGACCTAATCAAATTCACCCCAGTGATCAATTTGCCCCCGGATTACGGTACTAGAAGTGGTACCCAATCTGAGCCCGAGTGTGACGGACCTGCTAATACGTGCTACCAGGTCCGTCGCACTCGGGCTCAGATTGGGTACCTCTTCTAGTACTGCATTTGGTTCCTCGGTAGTGCAAAAGGTACCCAAGCTTGACAGATCGCAGTACACTTTTCACGGCATTCTAGATTGCCTTATGAGCCATAAAATTTTGGGCAACTGCAAGGCACATGGAGGTCTTTAATTTGTCTTTGGTGCTACGCTGGATGGTTCGAAATCAAGTGTTCGGATTGTAGACAAGGTGTCAACCTCGTATGTGACGTTAGACGTATTGAAGTAGGGAGAAGCACCTTCGAATTTACTGTTCAACATTGAAATCAGCACCCTCGATTTAGATCTGGGGTGTAGATAAACGGCACTATCATCACAAGCTCCACATGCTCCTTGGCTTTGTGGACGATATCGACCTTATTCAAATCAATCGCAGGTCAGTGGAGGAGGCCTTCGTGCCTCTGAAGAGGGAGACAGCGAAGATAGGACAGGTCATTAATTCTACCCAATTGTACAAAGTGTGCCGAAGGGTCTCAGATTTTCATGAAACTTTTTCCACAGGCAGGGCTCATCAATATATGAATAAAAAAAAATTGAGAAAAATTCAGGGTCGCTTATTTTCCCGGAAAACTCAGTTGGAATTTTTTTGTTTTTCTCTGACACTACTTACTTTGAAAAATCATAAATCAAGAACGAAGCATCGTAGAAACAAAGCTTTTTATGAAAATGAAAGCAAATTTTCTCAGGAATAAAAAAAATATTAACTGGACAAAGTTTTCTACAAAATTTTCCACCGTTGAGGAAATTCGTAAAGAAAAGCCGGAAAAACTATACTCCAACTCGTGAAAAATTTTCAAAAAAACATTTTTGAGAAGATAATTTCATAAGCTTTAATCGCTGAAATTTTTGAAATGTACTTTTTTTCGTTTTTGAGTTATGGCCAATTTTGTAAAAAAATGTGCAAATGTGCCATTTTGAGCCTTTTCTTTGAAAAATCATAACTCAAGAACGCGGCGCGGTAAATAGCTGGGCATGGCGTACCATTGGTACCTCGCGTACCTGCAGGAATAAAATAGACCCCTTTGTGCGGTCCTTAGCCTCTTGCTCAGCAACTCCTATCCCTACTTCCTCGTGGTACTGGCCGGGGTACGAGTAACCTTGGGGAAGATCGGGTAATCAATCCCCGGTGGGAACTTTGGTCGTATGCTGACAGGGAAGGGGGAGTTTGCTTTTGCAAACCTGGAGCGTCTGTACTCCATGTTAGGAGCGGCTCACAACAGCGTCTGTTCCCCATGTCAGGGGCGGCTGATCATCGTCCGAGTGCCAGAGAAGGACTCTAAGCTAAACTGCGCACTATGGCCCTCCGAACATTTAGGGGAAATGGTCCTCCGGAGATCTAGGGGGTTGGTGTCAGGTCCTGCAAGCCAACCGTAAAAACACATCAGCACAGGAACGTCAACGAGAGAATACGGACCGGAACAATCGGCAAAGACCACAGCGACGAAAATGGACTAGCGATTGGAAACTCGGTACATGGAACTGCAAATCTCTCAACTTCATTGGAAGTACTCGCATACTCTCCGATGTACTGAAGATCCGCGGTTTCGACATCGTAGCGCTGCAGGAGGTGTGCTGGACAGGAGCATTGGTGCAATCTTTTAGAGGTAATCATACCATCTACCAGAGCTGCGGCAACACACGCGAACTGGGAACAGCTTTCATAGTGATGGGTGATATGCAAAGGCGCGTGATCGGATGGTGGCCGATCAATGAACGAATGTGCAAGTTAAGAATCAAAGGCCGATTCTTTAACTTCAGCATAATCAACGTGCATAGCCCACACTCCGGAAGCACTGATGATGACAAGGACGCATTTTACGCGCAGCTCGAACGTGAGTACGACCGCTGCCCAAGTCACGACGTCAAGTTCATCATAGGAGATTTGAACGCTCAGGTTGGCCAGGAGGAGGAGTTCAGACCGACTATTGGAAAGTTTAGCGCCCACCGGCAGACGAACGAGAACCGCCTACGACTGATAGATTTTGCCGCCTCCAAGAACATGGCCATTCGTAGCACCTATTTCCAGCACAGCCTCCCGTATCGGTACACCTGGAGATCACCTCAGCAGACAGAATCGCAAATCGACCACGTTTTGATCGATGGACGGCACTTCTCCGACATAACCGAAGTCAGAACCTATCGTGGCGCAAACATTGACTCCGACCACTACCTGGTGATGGTGAAACTGCGCCCAAAACTATCCGTCATCAATGATGTACGGTACCGACGCTCGCCCCGGTACAATCTCGAGCGGCTGAAACAACCGGATGTCGCCAATGCGTACGCGCAGCATCTTGAGGCAGCGTTGCCGGATGAGGGCGAGCTCGATAGGGCCCCTCTTGAGGACTGTTGGAGGACAGTCAAAGCAGCCATTAACGACGCTGTGGAACGGAGCTCAAGAAACGATTGGTTCGACAAGGAGTGCCAGGAGGTTTTAGAGGAGAAGAATGCAGCGCGGGCTGCAATGCTGCAGCATGGTACGCGGCAAAACGAGGAACGATACAGACTGAAGCGGAAACAGCAAACCCGCCTATTCCGGGACAAAAAGCGCCGCCTGGAAGAGGTTGAATGCCAAGAGATGCAGTTGCTGTACCGCTCTCAAGAAACGCGGGAGTTCTATCAGAAGCTCAACACATCCCGCAAAGGCTTCGTGCCGCGAGCTGAAATGTGCCGGGATAAGGATGGGAGCATCTTGACGGACGGATGCGAGGTGATCGAAAGGTGGAAGCAGCACTACGATGAACACCTGAACGGCGCAGAGAACACAGGCACAGAAGGTCAGGACAGCGAAGGCGATGGCTACGTCAGCACAGCGGACAGCGGAAACCAACCAGCTCCCACGATGGGGGAAGTTAAGGATGCCATTCAACAGCTCAAGAACAATAAGGCCCGGACAGGTTGGCAGCTTGTCTGCATCGGCTGATAGTCAGAATCTGGAAAACGGAACAGCTACCGGAGGAGTGGAAGCAAGGCGTTATATGTCCTATCTACAAAAAGGGCGACAAACTGGAGTGTGAAAATTATCGTGCAATCACCATCCTAAACGCCGCCTACAAAGTGCTATCCCAGATTCTCTTCCGTCGTCTATCACCTATAGCAAACGAGTTCGTGGGAAGTTATCAAGCAGGTTTCATCGACGGCCGCTCGACAACGGACCAGATCTTTTCCGTGCGGCAAATCCTCCAGAAATGCCGTGAGTACCAGGTCCCTACGCACCATTTGTTAATCTATTTCAAGGCGGCATACGATAGTATCGACCGCGTAGAGCTATGGAAAATCATGGACGAGAACAGCTTTCCCGGGAAGCTCACAAGATTGATCAGAGCAACGATGGACGGTATGCAAAACTGCGTGAAGATCTCGGGCGAACACTCCAGTTCGTTCGAGTCTCGGCGGGGACTACGACAGGGCGACGGACTTTCGTGCCTGTTGTTCAATATTGCGCTTGAAGGTGTCATGCGGAGAGCCGGACTTAACAGTCGAGGCACGATTTTCACGAGATCCGGACAATTTGTTTGCTTCGCGGACGACATGGATATTATTGGGAGAAAATTTGAAACGGTGGCAGATTTGTTCACCCGCCTGAAACGCGAAGCAACAAGAATTGGGCTAATGGTGAATGCGTCGAAAACAAAGTACATGCTGGTTGGCGGAACTAGGAACTAGGAAGCAGTGTTACGATAGACGGGGATACCTTCGAGGTGGTGGACGAGTTCGTCTACCTCGGATCCTTGTTGATGACTGACAACAATGTTAGTCGGGAAATACGAAGGCGCATCATAAGTGGAAGTCGTGCCTACTATAGGCTCCAGAAGAAACTGCGGTCAAGAAAGATTCACCCTCGCACCAAATGCACGATGTACAAAACGCTCATAAGACCGATAGTCCTCTATGAGGCGTGGACTATGCTCGAGGAGGACTTGCAAGCTCTTGGGGTTTTCGAACGCCGAGTGCTAAGGACGATCTTCGGCGGCGCGCAGGAAGTCGGCGTGTGGCGGCGAATGATGAACCACGTGCTCGCTCAACTCTACGGCAAAACCCGTCTCGTGAAGGTAGCTAAAGCTGAAAGGACACGTTGGGCAGGGCATGTTGCAAGAATCCCGGACAACAGCCCTGTAAAGATGGTGTTCGCTATGAATCCGGTCGGAACAAGAAGGCGTGGGGCGCAGCGAGCTAAGTGGATTGACCAGGTGCACCAGGACCTGGAGAGCGTGGGTCGCAGTCGAGGATGGAGAGGAGCTGCCATGAACCGAGTGAATTGGCGAAATGTTGTTGGCGAGGTTTTATCAAGCTAATTTGATGTAAAACCAAATAAATAATAACTCTTCTGCTTCTGATTATCAAAAACAACAATGAGGCATCGTTGTTTGTTTTCTTCATCTGCTTTTGTGCCATCTTCATTGGGACAATCATATTGGTGGTGGTGCGGTTACCTTGATGGTGGCATTAATGTCAGTGAATTGATTATAGTGAGCTTGATTTTTTTTGTCCCTGTTTCAAATAGTTTATATAGTTTATAAAAATAACAACATAGATGTTGAGATTATGTATACATCAGTGAATCAGTTGTCAACAAACACACAGCAACAAAGACATTGTCCTCTCCTACTTCTGTTGCAACAATTCTGTTCTGCAACAACAGTTTATTACCACATGAACATAATATGACAACGGTCGCTCACCGGTTTCACAGCGATTTTATAGACTTTGCATTGCAATTTTCGAGAACTTTTTCCGTAAACATTGTAAACATTGCCACATTATCGAACAGCATCCATACAACAAATTCGATTTTGTGTTTTAAATAGCTGATTAATCACGGGCTGCGAAGGTTGCAACAATGTTGTCTGCTGAGAGTGTCATGACAATTTTTCTTTTGATTGTATCCCGATCCTCAACAGTTGCGACAACTGACAACCGCACTCACAACCGTGCGCTTGCTTGGTTGTTCGTTTTTCGCCTGTTTTGATGACAATTTGATTCACCGGTATGCATAATACATTGTCGAATTGCTAGAAGTGTATGATCAAAATGCTTTCGGATTGTTTAGGCTACCTGCATGCACAGAAACACTATATATCTACTTGATAGAATTCAAATATATTTCATTCAAAAAAAGCTGAAAAAGATTGTTATGCAATGGTATATGAAAGGCAATCCTTGATACTTCGTGATCTAAAATTGGTCAAATAACAATGCGGAGTATCCTCAGCCATGGTCACCCTTTTCTAAAAACTTAACGTAAAAAATAGAACCAGAAGTGAACTTTGTATATTCACAGGACATTGCCAAAAAAAGCGTTTACTATAACTCAATAAAGTTTCAAGTAAAATTCTTAAACGACTGGAGCTTAATTTTTAAAAGCTGGACCATATATTATGAAGAACACGTTGGTGAGCAAGGTTGCAACCAAACGCGAAACACGATGACATGATTTTTGCACAAGGCGAGAGATTCGATGATGTCTAATGTAATGTTCAGAAAATTTCTATGTTGGCAATGAAATTTCATCATTCATTTAACGGCTTTTACGGATATTTACTTGTTACCATAATTCAATGTTCAAAACATATATATTTTTTTTTTTCTTAAATTTGACTCCATTCCATTTTTTTTTGTTCCTCGTGTTGCTATGTCATCATTTTTTGTTGAACATCCACTGACTGGCGTTTATCGATTGTCATTCACTTTTGGTATCAATCACACTTGAGATTGTTGATGATCATTGAGAATCGCTTCACTTCCACATTGCTTGCAGTTCGTCTAAAGCACACTGCAATGCACTACGGAATTGAAGCTATTCTATGATTACAGAAACGGCTATCTTTCGTCAGTATCATGGAAAATTTCTCAACATTTTTTAGGCAATGCTCTGGTAATCACTATTCGTTTGATTAGTTTATATTTTTAGATAGGGTAGAGGCGCCGGTTTTGGCCATAACACCAATTGTAGCCATAGTGGATTATACACCGAAAATTAGCATGAAACATTTCGTGTTTAGTAGAACGCATTCACATGAGAGCTACATTCATTTATTTATCCAAATAGATCGCAAAAATTAAAGGAAAGGATATTACTCCCATAAGAAATCGATGTGATTCGCCAATTTAGGAACCGAAGTTATGAATGTGGCTGAAACTTGTTCTGGTGGCCGATATTAACCAACGCGATTTTCAATGCAAAAATTAGATTTCTACTCAGTTCCGATATTTTGTTGAAAAATATTTTCTCTTAGGATTACCAAAACCGGTGCTTCTACCATAATGGATATTTTTTTTCACATTTCTGAAAAAATGAGTCAACAAATGAACATAAAGATATTTCAAATTTTCCGAAAAGGCTGATACAAATATTAATTTTCTTATAAGTTTATACTCATGTTAACATGTTAACTTCGAAAAGTCAAGAAAAAAAAATGATCTGTTAGCCATTTAAAGTTCTTAAAGTAAAAAAACAGATGATATATTGATTCAGAGAACGATTGATAAAGTGCAAAGATTGACGTGAAAAATAAAATCTAAAAAAAAACCTTTTTCTCATTTTCGTACCTTTTAAGTGGCCTCGGGCATAACAGAAAGTTAAAATTTGTATCAGCCTAATACGTCATAATAAAACATCCAAATTTATGCTATATTGTTTGATTCAGCCACATATCAACTTACCAGATCGCGGAACATATAGATTAAGGTACAAACAATCTTCAGATTGGTTGGACAACAGTGGTAGAAGACGTCGAAGATGAGCTAACCGCCCACGAGTGTGTTCAAACAGGCCATCCGAACCGTACAATTTGGGAAGCGCTTGGGGACATACTGGAGAAAAGTTGTCGGCCAGTTTAGTAGCTTTCCACGTCGATGGCGTTACTGGAGGCATGTACCTGTAACGATAATAAAAAATGATCTTAGTAATTCCAAAATAATTTTCTGTTGATATGATTTAAAGGGGTTAAAATAATGGGTAAATTATGGGTCCATGAAAATTTTGTCATTGCTACGTCTGTTTGTCTGTGCTAACTCCTTTGATTTAACTCGCGACTAACTGATTGTTGTGCGCCGGTTGTTCGAAAGTTTTTTTATTAGTCTGGTTCAGATATCAAACTACTTTACACTAATTATTAATAAATCTACAACATAAGTTCGGAAGGACATAAGGAAAAAAGGTGAAAGGCACAAAAGGTCTAAGACAAACAATGGGGAACGAAAGATCGAAAATCATTCTCAAGAAGAAAATTTGAACCACGTAAATCACTTTCGACCTTTTGTCCTTTAGACTTTCCTGCCGATGTGTTTTCCGTAAACCTTTTGTCCCCAAACTACCTTGCGCTATAATTTTGATTTTTTCTTACTTACCGTAAGCTCCCGATTGGTGGTGAAGCATAAGGTACACCGAGGAATGCTTCTACAATTGGGTTGGAATGCATCACGATTCCCCTCAGAGGTCCGTACTTTGTTTTGATAATGTTGGTGCTGTATTTATTGTTCTGGTAGGCTGCTGATACGATCGGTACGCACAAGGACAGAACGAGTAACATTTGCAGGTTGATTTGTATGTTTTTCCATTTTCTCATTAGCAAGAGCATCCATGTTGTCATCGTAAATATTGTGGTAGTCGTTTCGAGAATGTGGCTTAAAGTAGCGGTTTTTCTACGAGATCCAGCATTCTGCTTTATATGGTAGAAATGGGTTCTTTCCGTTGTCCGCCTGGTACATCCGACACCTAGTGCAAATACGATTTCCTTGTAACGGTCACAAGAACAGCAATGTACTATATTACAGCAGTTGTCGTTTTTGGCTGCTATGTAAATTCTATAATCTATCCAATCAACAATATAGAAGACGTCGTAAGTCCGTGTTGAGTTGTTGTAAATATGTATTGTAAATTTCTTACGCATGTAATCAATTCCATTCACAATATGTTTGAGCTGATTATAAATGATTAGCTCAGTATGTTCAATACTATGGTATGTAGAAAAAGATTTATCGTACTGCACACAATCGTATTTATACTCGGTAGTTCTTGAATATACTTTCAGAACTATACAACTCTTTCTTCCTTGTACTACAACTTCTGATTGTAAAGCTACCATACTATCCATTTTGTCTGATATTTCGTCACTTAGTCTCATGACTACATTAAATTCATCTGATTTTGTTTTTACATTTGATTCAATTGTGAAGCTTTCAGAAGGTTTATTTAAGACAGTAGAGCAGAATTTATAGGTTCGCGATGAATGGTATTCCAGTGTGGTATTCACAAATGTGAAGATAGATGAAATTCGCAGCGCTGTTTTTCGAGGAAAGAGGTAAGTTTTGATTAATATACTCTTGAAACATTGTGATTGTTTCCTTTCGTCAGTATGGTGAGTGATGAAGTTGCTTGCCATCGCTTGATTGGAGTAAACCAGATTTACTCTGGTAGTAGCACAACTGACGACGAAGCATAGAAAAAAATGACACATCAATTGTATTGTAGTGATAAAGCTTTCTTTGCCTGAAACAATAAACGATGGCTCTGAACTGAGCTGTATCAGGTGCTGGTGGCTCGGATGAATGGAGCATGGGGTGAAATGAACTTCATCTTGACCGAGGTGGTATGACGTTGGAATTTTCTGCATAATATCTGAACTCTTTTCATACTGGTTCGATTGCTTTCGGTGAAGGCACCAGTGATAATGTTCGTACGCTGGAACGAAAATTTTTCCCTTCTTTCTTGGAGACGCTGGGTATGACTGGGAGCTCAGTGTCTGATTTTCATCCTTTTGTCATCTGCGAAAGAAACTAGAGAAGGGTGAGTATTTTTGTGGCATATTTTGGTATACATATGTCTAAGTATGCATATGCTTGAAGCATATGTGAGCACTAAAATGGGATGCTGAATACTTGTTTGGCCTGCACTAAGGAGTAGAATCGATAGGATAGCACTTCGGTAATAAATAAAAAAAATCCTTTTTGAGTTTCGGTTATACGTATTTGCGTAAAGCTATAACTCATTTTATGCAATCGAATATATTGGGTTATGAAGGTTAAGGGTTGATAAAAGGGGTTAACAAAATATTTGATTCCCTGAGCATTCGAATGCAATTTTAATGTTTTTCTTCTTCGTATTATGTTCTTTCTTTTCACAAACTTATAAAGCAAAGCAAGTTGGAAACCTATCTTTGGATATCGAGACTTCATTCTAGGTTTACGCAGGAAATTATGAAAAACAGATTTCTTACAAAGAACCTTTAACTTTATCTAATTGAGAAGCCGTACGTTTAGCCTCACTTACCACGCGATATACTAGGTAATCAGAAAAGAAAGCTTTCAGTTAACAACTTATAACCTTCTGCTAAAATACAACTTTGTTGATTAGCAGGTTTTACCAGAAAGAAGAATCAGAAGAAAAAAGTTTATCGATTTTAGAAGCTTTTAAAATGGTGGGAGGTTTTAAATGACTTTACACTTGGGCGATTTCAAACTTATAAATGTTTGAAATTCCAATCTGACATCCAATCTTCGTTACCATCCTTATCATAAAAATAGTGTTCCAGCTTTTTCTGTGGTGATTTAAATGTGTCCCAAAGACGATGTAGGTTTGAATGGAAATTACTGTGGAGAAATTTTGAAAAATGTTCCAAATACGTTGGTACCGTAATGTAAGTACAAACTTATCATCCCAGTTGGCAAAATAATAGCAAACTAACTAATGAATATTTTTAAATAAACAAACTAGCGTGTTTGGAACATTTTTCGAAATTTCTCCATATAAACCTAAATCGTCTCTGGGCCACCTTGAAATTACCACCTAGAAAGTTGAAAATTTCATAAAAACACTATTTTTATGGTGAGGATGATAAGGAAGATATGGGAGAATAGATTTGAAAACTTTTTTAAATTTGAATCACCATACAATACATTTTTCCGTTATTTTATTGTACTGTAAAACTGAGTAACTCTAATAGGTTTTTAGAAGAAAATCTGACTATTTTTGCACTCCGTCAACTGTTGAATTTCAATCTTACGCAAACGCACAGATTATTTGACCAAATTGTTGAAAGATCCAAGAATGCAGTTGGGAACACAAAAACACATTTTCCAGACATGGTAATGGTTACGTCAACCATTCGAACATGGGCAGAATAATCAATGCTGTAAAGTTTTATCTATATTAATTTCTAGTTTATTCAATCGTCCTTAAAACAAATAAGTCTATCTTGAACACGGTATCAAATTAAGGTTTCCCGGGTAGGACCAAGTGGGACCTTAAAACATGATAGTTCAAACAAATTGTTTCGTTTAATTTTCAAATGTCAATATTTTGCCAATCCCAACACGGTCACATCTTGGCAACACATTCGCTGGTGTGTGCATTTCATCAAATAATTTCGAAATTGTGAAAACCTTGGAAGAAAGTCATAATATGAGCCAATTGACGCAATTACCTCGCTAAACGGGGTAAGTGGGACCCATCCAGTTTCATGCGTCAAGCTACATAAGTAAGTCAACCATTGCAATAAAAGGATTAATAAGTCATAGATTTTAAATTTTGAGTACATTTTTTATGTAAATAAGGGATCTACTAATGCTTAAGGAAGAAAACGCACTGACGAACTGAAAATTCCTCACTAAGAGTAAATTAAAAAGTAGCACGTGAACTTTCAATTTTTGTAAATATGTTCTGTTATTGCATGGCAGAAAACCACTGGGATGGAACTGTTTGCCGAAACAACTAAATTTGGTAGAAATAACAAATAAAGATCAATAAAAAAGAAAAATAATCGTTCTCATGATGCATTCCAGATTTCAACTATGTCATTGTTCAATTTTAAAATCGTTTATTAAAAAAAAAAACAAATATACATAGAGGGAAATTTAGGTTATAACACTATACACTTATTCAACGATAATGAAGATAGCACGCAATTGATACTGCAAGTTTTCATAAAGTATTGACAAGCACACGACGTTGTCGAGAATTTTTTTTTTTTTTTTTCTGTAGTAATGAGATTTTTAGCCCTGGGCTAGTTCATCTCGGGACCAACGGCTTTATTTCCCTTCCGAAGGAAGTCGTCACTGAAATTTTTAGTGACTATCTCGGGGATGGGATTCGATCCCAGGTCCTCGGCGTGAGAGGCGTGTGTTCTAACCACTACACCAGGTCCGTCCCCATTGTCAAGAATTGTTGAGCTTTACTAGGTAGGTATGCGTGCGGATTTGATCTCTGAGTAATCATAAAGCAATTGGATTCTTGGATACGTGGCAGATAGAATTCCTTGATGTATTCCTTGAAAAGTTTATAGACAAGTTTTTAAGAGCTCCAGTTAGAATTTCCAACAGATTTCATAAGTGAATTTCTTGCAATTGTTCTTTTTGAATTTCAAACAATGTTTTAAAAAATATTGAATAATTTTTGGCTGACTTATTTGTATATGAATTGGAGTAGAAGATAGAATACTTTTTAGCGAAATTAATATTTTTGGGAGATTTTTTTTCTTGATGAGTTTTGTAATAAAAATCTGTTGCAATGCTTTGTGTCACGTTCTGCCCAACTTCCTAAGGAGATGATGAACATATTTGTTGAGAAACTCGAATGAATGAATAATGGAAATACTGCCAAGATTTGTTGCTGAAAGTATAAAGTTATTCATTGAGTTTATAATTTCTATTGAATTATTTATGACTTCTTAAAAAATGCATGCGAAATTGCTAAGGCATATCTGTCTGAAAGATTTAGCTGTGATTTTTGAGTTACCGAATAATGAATTGATTGTTTCATATTTATATAGAATTTAACCAATTCCTGCTTATGGAAAATTTAGCAGCGACCCTAGTATGAATAAAATTTCTGACTGTATTTCTGCTCGACTTTCTGTAATATATCAGGTATCAGAAGGCCGGCTCCAGAGGCACGTTCCCCGCCATTTGGGAGATTTGTGCCATCGCCATATTTGAGCCTATTTCATCATTGGAATCGCAATTACGCGAAGATTGGATAGTTACATATCAGGTGATAAGAAATTCCATAATCAGAATCACAGCTATCACAAACAAATGTATCAACACACCGAATATTTGCCATGTGATAGTTGAGTCGGCAGTGGCCAGTCAAGGTTGTTATCAAAAGACTGCAATTCTGCTTTGACAGATTTGTTAAATATTTAGCCATTTTTGGGATGGCTCAGTAATGTACAATTTTGTTTGACGACATGACTCAAAATTATTCCAATATTGCTGGAGCTGAGTTGCCGCCCAAGAATTTCTGAAGCTTCACCCAGCACTTCGAAATTGGAATAGATGCCTGAGAGCCAATGAAGTCATGCGATGCTCCATTGCGAGCTAATTCATAAGCCAATTCATTCCCAGCAATGCACATTAGTCCACGGAATGAAATTAAGTGGAATAAATTAATAACTTGAAAAATATAAGAGTTAGGGTTTTGGTGTCTTCTGAACATTTGTTTGTCTGGTCAAGGCGCGTTATATGCAAAAGTGTCCTAAGCGCCAAATTTCATAGCTTTCGAAATTCGCTCTCAAACTTTTTTATTTCAAAAGATAACGCAACAAAATGTTCTACAATATTGAAGATTATAGAAAACATGAAAACTTTGTAGAACATCATTTTTTTCTGTATCTGATAGTTTTAGAGATATAGGTAACTTTAGAACTTTATGGTCAAAAATCGGTTTTTCCTCAATACTAACGAAAATATCAATTTTTCAGGCCTACTATGTTCTGAAGAGTTTTAGATATGAGCAAAATACACATTTTCTCTGAAGACGTCATACCTCTAAAATTTTCATATAAAAAGATATAAGCGTTTTTGTAGTTTTTTCACCCACTTTTCCAAGCGTAACATTTCAAAATGGCGCAAGTGAAATCAAAAACTTTTCCCGTTACTTGAATAAGCATATCTTAAAGTGCATTTTAAGAAAATTTGGTGATACGTTTTTTTGATTTTCTCGAATATTTAAATGTGTTTTGAATTATCCCTTAATTTTACTTAGAAAACAGATTTTTTTCAACTTCTTGAGATTCTTATTCAATTACAGTCAAATATTTTGTAATACATTCATAAATACTGAATCATTCTTAGCATGAACAAGAAGTTTGTAGATGTTTATCATGCCTATTTTTATTCATATCGTTAATAATTACAGAAATATACGTTCTTTGCCATAAAATATCGTCAATGGAAGGAAAAATCGACGAATTTAAATGAAGTCCTGTCAACATAAGCTGAAGCTTTCACTAGATTGGACAATGCAAATGCAGTTGCATTCCCTTTTAAAGTGTTTTTTGAACTAGACAATACTTATTTATGCCAATTATATACACTCGGCCTCCGTATGAATAGAACATTGGAAAATAAACCTTTGATCAAAATCTCAAACATATTAAAAATTACTTATTTTCGATACCTTTTCACGTTTAAATATAACCTTTACTAATCCCTCATTTAAAATGATTATAGAACGAAGCCACACTCCAAATTTTCAAGAGCACAAGACTTGAGAGCCAAACAGCGCTCCACGTTGAAAATGTATCCCATTGCTGGTCACCATTAGCAAGGAAGTACAGTGATACCTCCATGAGTCGATGTTCCATGACTCGATATCGACTCATGGAACCATACTAACCATGGGGCCCAGATAGCCGTAGCGGTAAACGCGCAGCTATTCAGCATGACCATGCTGAGGGTCGTGGGTTCGAATCCCGCTGGTCGAGGATCTTTTCGTCAAGGAAATTTTCTCGATTCCCAGGGCATAAGAGTATCTTCGTACCTGCCACACGATATACACATGCAAAAATGGTCAATTGGCAAAGAAAGCTCTCAGTTAATAACTGTGGAAGTGCTCATAAGAACATTACTCTGAGAAGCAGGCTTTGTCCCAGTTGGGACGTAACGCCAGGAAGAAGAAGAAGAAGAAGAAGAACCATACTAAAAACAAAATTCCAAGGTTATGTAAGTTTCGGTC
The DNA here is from genome assembly GCF_002204515.2 of Aedes aegypti. Classification (NCBI taxonomy): domain Eukaryota; kingdom Metazoa; phylum Arthropoda; class Insecta; order Diptera; family Culicidae; genus Aedes; species Aedes aegypti. The sequence continues at coordinate 231,372,994 of NC_035108.1, read as the reverse complement.
AGCCAATCGGGAGCGTCTTGGAGACTCCCCGACTCAACTGCCTCAGGGTCGGCACGCTCACCTAAGTCTACCGCGGACAGGGAATCTTCGCACTAGAAATTTAGGAAAACCCAAGCACTTCACTCAGTAAAACTCCTACTTTATTGCCTTCACTCCAGTTTCACAGGTTTATTTGGGCTACATCTTCTCCTCTCTGTCTACTTCTTTACTAACACTTTCTTATGTACTAATCTGACCTTTCACTTCGGGGCCCCTTCTTCGCACAGCTACCACCTGTCCACTCCTTCCTCGCGGCCTGGTATCGGCCGCCGGCGTTCTCCTTCCACGCAAGTATGTTTCGGCCACGTCTGGCCACGCTCTCCTCGGGTTGGCTTGGGGGGACTTCGGCTGCAGCCTGCGGGGTCCCTCCTACGCGTCCTAGGCTACCGATTTGGTGACGGATCGGTCTTCGGCTAATAAGATGCCGGAAAGTACCCGGAATTGGGCTCTAGGACGTCGTAGGGCGGTAATAGAAAAATGGTGGTTTCTATACCAAAAACGGCGGGGTCCTGGTGGAATGGAAAAGGGTTTATACCACGGTAATAGAAATTGTGGTCTTTTTGGTGGTTACCTGGTGTCCACTTTCCGCTATCTTCTTCCTCAACTCTTTGTCTGCTTTCCACTTAACTTTTTTGAACTTTAGCTTAACGACTAGCTTCTTCAGCTGTATCCGGGCAAGTGAACGACCAGTAATTTATTTTCGACCGTCGAGGTTCTTGACCTAGGTCGTCGGTCATTCCCCTTAACCATTCGGGTTTTCAACGATGGCCCCCATTTCGCCACCCCTCATGGCCGCCCGAACGTTATGCTACCAGACATCTGGTGGTGGGTTTTGGGAGCTCGGTGGGTGGTAGCCTGCATGGTTACGGTCATTTGACATACTACTGCCCTAGTTGTATGCCTAGTGCTACTGGGGAAAAACTACGAATATTTCCTGTCGTTTTAACGTACAAACAAAATACAAAATCACCTTAACACTAACAATTGACAAATCAAACACTTACAGTTACTATGATGGTCCCTAGAAGCAGCTTTCCAAAGGATTGCTGTTCCATGACTCGATATTTCCATGAGTCGATGGTCCCTTCAATATCGACTCATGGAGGTTTCACTGTAATTTGATTGATTTTCAACGCGAACTGTTGTCAGATTCTCCTGTCTTGTGCTGTTGAAAATTCGAAGTTTGGTTTCGTTTTATAATCACCTTAAGCGGGGTACAAATATTTATTTTTAGTAGCTTTGAACTCATTTTTAATAAGTAGATAAAAAACCGAATTGAGTACAATACCATTTAATTCCACTAGAGTTTGTATCCTTTGACAGATACGCGTATTTTGACCTCAACTGCCGTCTTCAGTGTCGTGTACTAGACTCGACTAGTCGAATTAAATGGAGTAGTACTAAATTTGGTTTTCTATCTATTTATAGGTATTCCACTGAACAGCTCGAAGATTTATTATCATTTTCAATATTACTTTCTAATATGACCGTTACAAGCAAATAATGATAGATTTTGAATATTTTTGAGCTTATATGATTAAAAAGTGCAATAAAATTTTCAAAACTCACATTTTATTTTCTTTACTAATAAATAATTTATAAAACATGACATCATAAGTGTGGTTGAAGTGCATGTTTGCGAATTTAAGTGCGGGATAATGTCGTTTAGTGTATTAACTGTATTTAACCGACATTAAAAGAAGCAATTTTATTTATTATTCCACTCATATGTATTAAAGAAGTGGGACAGGATCAAAATAGCAATGTATTTTCTCATATATACAATTTTTACACCATTCAGCCAAAAAAGTTTAAGACTGACGATGTTGATTGAAATCACGATGATTCCACTAGAATATTTTTAACTTGAAATTTATGGGCAGCGGCACGATACTTACGAATCAGTAATTTATTGATAAATGATCGTGAATGTACAAATTATTTCGCACTTCTCCATCGTACGGTGGACGGTCACATAATTTGCAGGATGTAGAATAGTGTGATAAAATTTGTGGGCTTCGTGGCCTTGCGGTTAGCGGCGTCAGTTGTCTAGGCGTATTGTGCCACGAGGTGTGGGTTCGATTCCCGCTCCAGTCGGTGAAAACTTTTCGTCAAACGAAAAATTCATCGCTGGGCTACTGGGTGTTTCGTGTTGTCCGTTGTCTAATGTTAGTGATCGTTCAGTCTGTGCAGCCTATGTGCTGAAGACGGTGTTAATTGTCTTTTTAAAAAATTACACGTCCGCATCAGATCATTCATTTACACGTCCGCATCAGATGCACCGAATACACCATAAGGATTAGATGACACACACGGTATGGGACGATTTAAATATGACGTCCATCGTTTTTCGGGATTTCCGGACCACCCTCCCTCCTCTGACACGCTTTTTTCAATACCGCAATTGATGGACGTCATTTTTAGATGACCGTTATGCTATCACACTTTAAAGGAGCGTGCATATGCAATATGTATAATTTGGACCGCATTTGTGGCGTTACCATGAAACTTAGTGTAAACAGAATTCTATAATGAAAAGTCAAGGTAATTAAAAGGCCGAACTTTTCTGTAAAGTTAAATTATTACCGATATTTATAAAAAATTGGCATGATAAACATCTACAATATTCTTGTTCGCGCTAAAAATCATTCATTTTTTATGAATATATTATAAAATATTCGACTGTAATTGCATAAGTATCTCCAGACGTCGAAAAAAAAAATGTTTTCTAAGTAAAATTAGGGGGTAATTCAAAACACATTTATTAGAGAAAATCAAAAAAACCTATCACCAAATTTTCTTAAAATGCACTTTAAGATATGCTTATTCAAGTAACGGGAAAAGTTTTTGATTTCACTTGCGCCATTTTGAAATGTTACGCTTGGAAAAGTGGGTGAAAAAACTACAAAAACGCTTATATCTTTTCATATGAAAATTTTAGAGGTATGACGTCTTCAGAGAAAATGTGTATTTTGCTCATATCTAAAACTCTTCAGAACATAGTGGGCCTGAAAAATTGATATTTTCGTTAGTATTGAGGAAAAACCGATTTTTGACCATAAAGTTCTAAAGTTACCTATATCTCTAAAACTATCAGATATAGAAAAAAATGATGTTCTACAAAGTTTTCATATTTTCTATAATCTTCAATATTGTAGAACATTTTGTTGCGTTATCTTTTGAAATAAAAAAGTGTGAGAGCGAATTTCGAAAGCTATGAAATTTGGCGCTTAGGACACTTTTGCATATAACGCGCCTTGACCAGACAAACAAATGTTCAGAAGACACCAAAACCCTATCTCTTATATTTTTCAAATTATTAATTTATTCCACTTAATTTCGTTCCGTGGACCAATGTGCAATGGAAGAATAGCAAGGACCCATATAAGTTTTACAGAGTTCACTGAATTCAGTTCCTCAAATTGAGTTCGACGTGCGATATCAAGCTTAGAACTTGAGTTGGCCGAAGCAAGAGCTTTAAAAGCAGCCTGACTATCTGACATATTCCTTTACAAATAGCCACGAATAGCGAATTTACATTCATATGTTTATATAGAGATGTAGTGATGATCAGATAATGATTCATCATCTGATACATGCCAATTCGTCAACTCGTGACTGATTCTGTTCAAGCAGAGCATTATGTCTAACACTTCTTCTCGAGCAGATACCATGAAGGTTGGGCGATTCCCTAAAATAAGTAATCCAAGATTTGAACTACTTAAGCATTCCGTCAGACTGGAACTTCTCAAATTGATATCTGAGCTGCTCCAGATGATGGGATGAGTATCAGCATCCTTACCCACAAATCAGCAGAAGGCCTTTTCATAGGCAGTGAACGACAACTCGTTTGAAATCATCCATTGGGGATGGTTCATCATGTGGTAAATACACCACAAAACGAAAGACGTATTTCGTTGAGGTCACCAACATAGATATCAATTGTGACAGCACATACATCTCTGGTTGTTAACTCAGAAATGAGTGTAGCAACGTCAGCGCTATTTACGAGCACGCATGCACGAGGTATGGCACGCGAGTTTGCCATTTCATGTTTATGAAAGTAACAAAAACTGGGTCCACAAGGTTACCTAGATAAAAGTTCACAAAAATAAGGCTTTTTCGCCATTTGAACTGTACCATTTGCATGAGTCTACAAAGATTGATCGTTGCTGATATTTTATGCTGAAGATTGGTCTAACTAAGCTATCCTAACCGTAGCCACTACCCAAACTAGGCAGGATTTAGCTTTTCTCAATCTCAGAACGAAAAAGACCAGCAGCGAAAAAACCAGATCGGTATCTCTTAAAAGCCGCCAAAGACGAAAAGCACAGACTACACTGTGTAATACGCATAATGCGAAACCATAGAGGTGAATATTTAAACTAAAATAATCCCACCCTTATTTAGGCTCAGGCTTGAGACTGAAGAAGGGCAGCCGATTATCTCGGAGAAACACAAGTTCACCTGCACCATTGCTCCGGGTAGCACAGGAAGGGCATAATACTGTAGAGGGCGCCCTGGTACTCCACAGGCTCCGTTTGCGGTTAGGTTTTATTAAGACCTCCCTAACCATTCATTCTTAGGCACGGTAAGTTTAAAGCCGCATAAATTAGGGGTCACCTGTTAGGTGGACTTTTACCACCGGAACAGGCAGTCCATAGTGTTAATTCTTAGCCAATTGAAATAACCGCTATCGGGAAAAGGAAGTTAACATTGATGATTAACTCCTGACGTGCCCAAACAGCCCCTAAGCCCCTGACTTATTTGTATATGAATTGGAGTAGAAGATAGAATACTTTTTTAGCGAAATAATATTTTTGGGAGATTTTTTTCTTGATGAGTTTTGTAATAAAAATCTGTTGCAATGCTTTGTGTCACGTTCTGCCCAACTCCCTAAGGAGGTGATGAACATATTTGTTGAGAAACTCGAATGAATAAATAATGGAAATACTGCCAAGATTTGTTGCTGAAAGTATAAAGTTATTCATTGAGTTTATAATTTCTATTGAATTATTTATGACTTCTTAAAAAAATGCATGCGAAATTGCTAAGGCATATCTGTCTGAAAGATTTAGCTGTGATTTTTGAGTTACCGAATAATGAATTGATTTTTTCATATTTATATAGAATTTAACCAATTCCTGCTTATGGAAAATTTAGAAGCGACCCTAGTATGAATAAAATTTCTGACTGTTATATATAATGTTTCTGCTCGACTTTCTGTAACATAAGACTTCTCCTTAACAGTGAGCAATGACTCTGATATATAAGTGTTTCACTCAAAGTACGTCTCACGTATGTTTCTTTGCTCTTAATGTTCACCACCATTTTCAGTCTGATGTGTTTTCGCTTTATTTTATTTAAAAATCGTAGGATTCAGTACCTAATGATCAATTGAAAATCATTTTCAATGTGTTGTCAAAATCAAGAAAAAATTGTACTGTAAACATAGCTTAACACCACTACCGGCAGCTTCATTTTTCACCGCTAAATAAGTATTCAAATCGCGATAACGTTTTTGTTTCTCGATATTTTTGCACCATTTTTTCACAAAACTCAAAAAATTCTTCTACTTTAACAATCCGTGTCGATATCAATCATGGGTGATCTAGTTTTGATGATATTTCGATGTTCCTTGGGGGACCGATATTCTCCATATAAAATGTCTATGGCGGCAATTTTGTTTTAGTCAATTTATAAAAAAAAAAATAAATAAATAAAATAAAATGTGTACTATATAATTCCAGGTAAAAAGGAGCTACTCTGAAAAATCGTACAAATCGGTTCAGTATTCTTAGAAAAAAACCTGAAAATTACGATATGAGGTTTTTAGAGTTTTCAAGATCTTTATTTGTCCAGTGTGGTACCAGAAACATAAATGCTGATTACTCAAAGACGGCTGCACTAAATTGATTCATTTTTTCACAACATACTCTCATTAATGTACCATTCTAAGGAGTGAATATCCGAATACGATAAAAATTTTGTAGCCTGAGATATTTACGTGGGTTATGGCTACGTGTCGGTCCCCAATGGAATTTTGGAATATCTGCGGATCCAGATGACCAATTATCAATATCAACATAGATTCTGAAACTAGAAGAGTTTTTTGAGAGATTGTGAAAAAATGGTGCAAAAATATCGAGAAACAAAAAAGTTATTGTGATTTGAATATTTTTCAGTGGTAAAAAATAAAATTGCCGGTAGAGGGGTAAAAAACAACCAAATAGTTTTAAAAGTATGTAAACAAATTTTGGAATGGGTTGAGTATGCATGCATGAAATGAGGAAACATTTGGAAAAAGCTACTTTTGACAAAGCCTGTTTTTGATTTTAAACAAATATACTGTTTTGATTTTATACAAATTAAATGTCTACAAACTTTTTATAGGTTCAATTGTGAAGAGAGATGCTAAAAGTTTCAACATTGTTTTGAAAATGCTAAAATTATATAAATTTCACTGGCAGTCGCATTTTGTAATTTTAAAATTCACCTTCTAGTCGATTGCGCCACCACTAATTCTCAATATATTTGGTTCAAGCTTTGAGGTTTCTCTATTTTTGTGATCTTTTGTTTCTTTCTTTATTAATGAAATTTTTAACCCTATACTCTAGGCTAGTACATCTCGGGATCAACGGCTATAACGTTTTACGGCATAAGTGACTATATTGGGGATGGCATTCGATTGCAGGTCCTCGGCGTGAGAGGTGTGTGTTCTAACCACTACACCCCTTATTTATGTAATTTAAGTTTAGAAGAGCACACGAGTTTTTGGTTTTGTGAACTTTCGAAAAAATAAACCGCACCGTAATGCCCAGAGATGTCGTTCTGGAACGACATAATCCTGTATCTTACCAGCAATCGAACACTGACATTTTCTTGCATAATAATCGTTTTTCATCATTGGATTTGAATTCAAACATGTTTGAATTTCGCTGTTTATTCAATTTGTTAAACACGAACGTCATTCTCCACCATGTTTTCCTTCGAGGTTGATAAAAGACGTAGATTTTATATGAATTCTAATTCATCTTTATACAAGTGGGATTTCAAATTAATCAGGCTAACACCTTTAGAAAACAGTGATGCATTTCAAATTGTTTCCTTAACATTTTCTAGGAATAAATTCCAAGTTTTCGCAGCGGTTACTACACCTCTTCCATAAATGTCGCTCCCAAAACTCGGACCAAATCCAAAATACTAATTTAGTGCTTTTAAGACATCTAGCCAAGTTTTTCCCATCTTACCTTTGAAGGCATCTACCTGAGTATGCTTGAGCGTTTTCAAGTTCCGCAGCTTGTAAGCCACTATAATATCACTTTTCACATTTAGGTATATATTGTACTGGTTATTTTTGACTCAGTTTTTACTGATATTTTGTTGGATGGAATGATATGACTTGGACTGCATCCAGAAATCAACTAAGCGATGCTTGATACTGTCAGCAATATTTGTAGATGTCGGGTATATAGAGAAGTTGTAAATCTTTTCTTTCACCTGAAAATTGATTTTTTGTTTACTTTACCCCTACTTTTTAATTTTCTGCCCGGGAATCTATTCCATGATAAAAGATTCTTTCACTCCCGCTGACAGCATCGAAATGAAAAGCTAACAACGAACGATAGCGACAAGGCGACAAGATTATGAGGGTTTTCATGCATGGTACGTTTTTTTTTTTTTTTTTGCAGCGTATTGCAACACATTGCATATGCAACATAGTTCACGATGTAGAACGTGTTTCACATTCACCTCCTGTTAACAGTTACTTTGTGATCTTTCCATCCCGCATACTAAATGAAGGGTTAAATAGAATGTGCCTTCTGTGTCATAAATTTTTTAAAGTTTGAATGCACTCCTTTGAATTTGTTATTTTAGTGAGCATAAACTTCTTTCAAAAAATACTTATCTGACAAAGAGGCACATTTGATTGGATATCAATATGACACAATTTTAATGGACGTGTATCTTACTGAAGCTCAATATTGGTGCATCCGATCATGAATTGAATTCATTATTTTTTTGGCTTTTACTCGCGGTTAGTATCGTCGGGAATTCAGGCAACCTGTGCTAAAGAATGTAGGTTCGATTCCCAATTCAAGCTGGTTAACCCGTAGGATACGGGGCTGACATTCAAAATTCAAATTGCTCGTGTTTGGGCATAACTCAATATTTTTTGATGAAACTTTGAGGATTGCTTCACTATGAGTTGTAGTTTTATGAGTAATGGGAAAATATAAATTCGGAATATTGTTGACAAAGTTATTCCAGAACACCTCTTGGTCAGGTAGGGTAAAAATCAAATAAACTTCCTTTTAGAACTCATTTACTTACTTGATACTTGATGGGCTACAATCCACTACGTTGAATCTACGCCGAATGGATAGTTCTTCTCCACTGGGCTCGGTCCTGAGCCAATCGCTTCCAGTCGCCCTGAACGTTAAGTGCCCTTAAGTCCTCCTCAACTGCAAAAAGCCAACGTGTGCGCGGCCTACCACGAAGCCGACGGCCTCGTCCGGGTTCTCTACTGAATATTATTTTTGCTTGTCGTTCTTCCGGCATTCGTACCACGTGACCAGCCCAACGCAGCCTGCCGTGTTTTATGAGCTTGATAATATCCACTTCTTTATATACTTGGTACAACTCATGATTCATGCGACGCCGCCAGATGCCATTTTCTTGTTTACCGCCGAGTATTGTTCGCAGCACTTTACGCTCAAAAACTCCAAACGCTTTCCGGTCAACTTCTTTTAACGTCCAGGATTCATGGCCGTATAGAGCAACCGGAAGGATAAGTGTCTTATATAGCGCGAATTTTGTTTTCGTCTGCAGGCTACGGGACTTAAGCTGGTTACGGAGCCCGTAAAAAGCCCTATTCGCAGCTGCAAGACGCCTTTTCACCTCGCGGGTAACATCATTATCGCACGTCACTAAAGTACCAAGATACACAAATTCTTCCACTACTTCAAATTTTTCACCACCCAGCACCACTTCACTACCAACGTCACGATTGGAACCACGCTGTCTACCAGCGATCATGTACTTAGTTTTGCTGGTGTTGACGGTAAGTCCAATCCTCGCTGTCTCCCTTTGAAAAGGCACGAATGCCTCTTCTACGGCTCGACGATCAATTCCGATTATGTCGATATCGTCCGCAAAACCCAGGAGCATATGCGACCGGGTGACGATGGTACCGCTTCTTTGCACGCCCGCCCTCCTTATAGCTCCTTCGAGAGCAATGTTGAACAAAAGGTTCGAAAGCGCATCTCCTTGCTTCAATCCATCTAAGGTTACGAAGGAGGTTGAAGTCTCATCCGCAACCCGCACACTTGATTTCGATCCATCCAACGTTGCACGAATCAGTCTAATCAGTTTCGCCGGAAAACCGTGTTCTACCATTATCTGCCATAACTCATTTCTCTTTACTGAATCGTACGCCGCCTTGAAATCAATGAACAGATGGTGAGTCTGCAAGTTGTATTCCCGGAACTTATCAAGGATTTGTCGCAAGGTAAACATTTGATCCGTCGTTGATCGGCCCTCACGAAAACCAGCTTGGTATTCGCCGACGAAGGACTCCTCCAGAGGTCTCAATCTGTTGAACAGAACACGCGACATTATTTTGTACGCCGAATTGAGGAGCGTAATTCCTCGGTAATTGGCGCACTCCAATCTGTGGCCCTTCTTATACAGAGGGCAGATGAGGCCCTCCAGCCAGCTAGCAGGCAATTCTTCTTCCTCCCATATCCTCAACAGAGTACGGTGCAGTATTTCGTACAGCTGCTCACTACCGTGCTTGAAAAGTTCGGCCGGGAGCTCGTCTTTTCCAGCAGCCTTACAGTTCTTCAATTCCTTAATCGCTCTTCTAACCTCATCTAGCGTCGGGGGCTCCACAGCTTGTCCATCGTTGCTGATAATTATTCTGTTCTCAGACGCGCTCGTGTTCTCTCCATTCAACAATTGCTCGAAGTGTTCTTTCCACCTGGCAGCCACCAAGATTTTGTCTGTCAGCAAGTTACCTTCGCGGTCATTGCACATGACGGGAGACGGCGCAGTTTTTCTCCGTACGCCATTGACAGTTTCATAAAATCTCCGCATATCATTTTGTTCGATGCTGTTTTGCGCCTCAGTAATGATGTCTTCCTCATACTGCCTTTTCTTTCTGCGGTGAATTCGTTTCTCAGCTGCTCTAGCTTCCTTGTACCGCTCTCTATTGGGCCGGGTACCAGACACTAACATCCGGCTTCTGGCAACATTCTTCTCATCCTTCACATTCTGGCACTCCTCATCAAACCAACCGTTTCTGGGTCGTCTCTGAGCAGTACCTATCACCTCTCGCGCTGCTGTGCTCATCGCACCGTGGATAGACTCCCACAGATTGTTGAGGTTGTCGCCTACGTTGTATCCCCTTATCCGCTCATCAAGCTTCCGGCGGTACTCGTCTGCTACACCTTCTGTTGATAAGCGCTGGATATTGAAACGCAACGGTCGCTGTGTTCTTGTGTTCGCCACGGTAGACAACCGTGCACGAATTTTACTAACAACGAGATAGTGATCAGAGTCGATGTTTGGGCCTCTAAAGGTCCTCACATCGATGACATCCGAGAAATGCCGACCGTCCACCAAAACGTGGTCTATTTGGTTGCAGAGCTCGCCATTTGGGTGCATCCAGGTGTGCTTTCGGATGTCTTTGCGTGCAAAGTAGGTGCTGCTGATGGCCATCCCTCTAGCTGCAGCGAAAGTTATTAGCCTTAGGCCGTTGTCATTGGTGGCGGAGTGAAGGCTCTCCGTACCAATTATTGGGCGGAAAAAATCCTCTCTTCCGACCTGAGCGTTGGCATCCCCGATAACAACTTTTACGTCATGTTTTGGGCACTCTCCGTAGGTCTTGTCGAGACAATCATAAAACGCATCCTTCGTGTCGTCGGGTTTATCGTTTGTCGGCGCATAGATGTTGATCAGACTGTAGTTGAAGAATTTGCCCCGTATCCTCAATACGCAGATTCGTTCATTAATCGGTTTCCACCTCATAACACGCTTCATCTGCTTCCCGATCACTATGAATCCGACACCATGCTCTGCCTTATCGCTGCCACTATGGTAGATGTTGTATTTGAAAGCTGTGTTGGCGACGGGATCCACCGCCCTGAATTCACGTTCTCCAGTTCTAGGCCATCTTACTTCCTGAATAGCAGCCACGCTCACTCCAACCTTCTGCAATTCACGAGCCAAAAGGCTCACTCGTCCGGGTTCATTTAACGTCCTGACATTCCAGGTACCGAGTTTCCAATCATAGTCCTTATTTCGTTGCCAGGTCGGTTGCCGAAAATATCGTTCGTTATTTCTCCTTTCTCCATTTTTCGTGGTAGGTAAGAAATTCGATATGCTACCTTACCAGGGTCGCGATACCTACATCACGATGGTGGGGCTGCCACCTTAGGTGTAGCTGACGTGATACAGCATTTCATACTCAGCCGCTGGATGCCAGAACAGACGCTGTTTGAGCCGCACCTCCTTGGTGGACAGGCGCTCGAGACGCACCTCCTCACTCTAGCTGATGTCAGAAGGACAACAGTGCCCAGGCTGCACTACCAGCTAAGTACGCAACCCTTAGCTGGCGGTCTTTGTCATCGTTTGACCCGTGGAAGCGTGAGGTAGGGACTTGTGAGGACCAGAGCTATGTTGGACGCTCCTTCCTAGTTGTCGGCTCACCATTTCACAGCCCAGAACTCATTTAGCATTTGGAAACGAAGTGTTTTCATACAAAAAGTGAACAGACCGGGTTTTTCGTGATACGTTACTAGGGAATTTAGAAATGTATAATTAACCTTGAATAACGCTAAGGCCTCCAGAACACTCTAAAGTTTTGGCCATAATCTACACATGTTAATAAATCATTTTAAGCGAGTGATAAATCCAATATGGGAGTTCAAGTAACAATAAAAGCTGAACAGCAAGAGTAATTGTTGAACATTGGCTGATTAATGGTGTACAAGGCTGAACACCGTGACAGCTGAACAATACTTTGAAGAAAAGCTTATTAAACACTCTTATTCAGCAGTATACTCAAAGCTGAATATAAAGTTGAACAAACTATTTTCCATCTACAGTTTTAACCCTTGTTCAGCCAACCTGAATCATTTTGATCATAGGTTATTTAAAGCTTTAAGCAAATCAACAGCCATTGGCGAAACATTTTCCAACTATTGGTTGACAAAAATATACACACCAACGTTTGGGTCGAACACTTAATTAATTATTATAAAACTTTTTCATTGAACAACAAATTTTTACATCCCAAAGCGGACATGCCGCACACGAGCCAATAATTTGTCGAAAAAAGCTCCTGAATTCGGCATCGATGACCTTGGGTAACAACAATATAGAACACTACATTCAATCACTCAAATTTCTTCGTCACATTTTTATTTACCTGAACGAAATCGTATTCATTACCAGCTTGTGTTGACAACAATTAAAAAGCAGTAATTAAATATCATCGAGGATTCTATTTTAAAACAAAAATCACAACACACTGCACTATGGTCCAGGAATCAGTTTTACGCGGAAAGATGCATTTTGAGCTTTAGAATGAAACATTAGACAAAAACGGTCTTCTACAAAGTTGTTTGTATTAGTTAAGCCCTTTGTTTGATGTTATTGAAAATTAGGGTGGACCACATTTTCATAGAAATTGTGTAACTAACTTTCTTATTTGTAGAAATTTTATTATACATGCTTCAGCAAAGTTGTAGACCATTCAATTTCAAGCCACTTTGCCAAAAAAAGTTTTTTTGTATCTCTTAAATTGACCGATTTAGAGCTTTTTTCATACGGTGACATAGGGTGGTCCGAACAAAACTGGTTTTCTGGCTCTAGAGTTTTCAATTCAAATTTCTCATCAAAGTAGTCTAAGAAACACTTTTAGAGCTTTAAAAAATGCGTATTTTGGCGAGTGAAGAAACTCGCTATCTCCTTCCATTTAGGAGTGATTGTTGTTTTTCTCTCAAAAACATGCTTACTTTGAATGTGAAAATCTCTGATTGGGGCAAACATAAAAAATATCTTTTGACGGCATTCAAAAGACAAAATAATATTGTATATTATATCAAAAAATTACAGATGTGTTATTTTTGTAACTCTAATAAAACGTCTTGAAAGCCAACTATTTTTAAGCTTAGCTTAGCTTAGCTTAGCTTAGACTGACTACACATATCAATGGTTGCTATTCCGTGATTGACCGAGGTCAGTGAAAATGCACAAAGAATCAACTAGAAGATCGGCTGGGATTGGCCAAAATCTTCTTCAGTGTGCATAATTCAGTGCCTCTACTTATTCATGGTCAATAACGGCGCCGGCCACGTCCTTGCAGTCAGGTGGGATTGGGGGAAGGAATGTTAGTGTGTAACCTTTGCTATTTGGAGACCGTGTTTGCCTCTGCATCTCCACAAAGGTTACTGGGAGGGATGTTTGTTAATGGGGAGGATCGTTGGGTCACAGGATTCACTTTGATAAGCGATTAGACCATGATAAATAATTATTTGTGAGCTATAAATATGCTTATATGTAAATATAAAATTTTCTATTTGGTGTGAACAATATCTATGTAGAGAAAAATTATGCCGACACTTGAGGTGACGAACCTATCAAAGTTTGTTGAATAAAGTGAACCTAACCTTTCGCAAGTCTACACTCGTAGTGTCGAACCATACAAAGTTTTTTTTTAATTACAAAAATAAAAGTAAAAGGAAAAAAGTGTTTTGAATAAAAAAAATTTGACGTAAATAATTTATGAATCAGAGTTTATGTCGACACTCACAGTGACGAACATTTCATAGTTTGTTGAAAAAATATTAAAGGTGCAATCATACATATTTTATAGATTAGATATAGTAGCATGAAACGAGCTCACCAATTGATCCGTCATCCTTGAGCAGCAACAATCCACTTCCAGCTTCACTCGTTTGCTCGGCTATATAAAAACACACAGAGAAAATAGGCGCGCGACCCGAGAGGGAAAACAACTGACGACTGCTCGGGCTTTCTTGACGCACTTCCAAGGAGCAAGCGTCAACGTCGAAAGATCAAAAAGAACTTATCGAACGCGGCACTTTTTCACTTTACTCGACCGATGCGCGACATGTTTGATCCTGCCCTCATCGCCGGCCCCCGCAGGAGCAAGCATTAAGGTCGAAGGATCAAACACAACTCATAACTCTCTTGAAAGCCAACTATTTTTAATCACAAAAACTTTAATAACTTTTGAGCTAAAATAGATATCAACAATCTTTTTGCATGAAAATTTGCGTTTTGTTAAGTTCTAAAAGTCGTTCATAGACGACTTTGATGAGAAAATAATATTAAAAAAACTAGAGTTGAAAAACTTATTTTTGTTGGACCACCCTGCGATGATTAGGAAAAAATGCTCTAGATTGATCAAATTTTGAGCTACAGAAAAACTTTTTTTGGCAAAGTTGATCAAAATTTCAAGTTCTACCACTTTGCCTAAGAGCATATACCAGTATTTTTGCAAATGAAAAAGTTGATTATATGATATGTGTGATATTGTGGACCACCCTAGTTTGCATGACACAGTATGTTAGCTTACATTTTAAGAAACAATTTTGTAGAAGATCATTTTTGTCTAAAATTTCATTTTCATGCTGAAAATGCAAAATAATAAAAAAAACATACTATGAAAATCTTCAAAATAGTTTTAGAGCCCTATCTTTCTTATTTCGGATTTCTCGTCAAAGCGTTCTATGAACGACTTCAAGAACTTAACAAAACGCAAATTTTCTTGCAAAAAGATTGATGATATCTATTTTAGTTCAAAAGTTATTAAAGTTTTTCTGCCTAAAATCCTTTGTTTTTCAAAGCATTTTATCAGAGTTACAAAAATAACACATCTGTAATTTTTTGATATAATATACAATTTTATTTTATCTTTTGAATGCCGTCAAAAGATATTTTTTATGTTTGCCCCAATCAGAGATATTCACAATCAAAGTAAGCATGTTTTTGAGAGAAAAACAACAATAACTCCTAAATGGAAGGAGATAGCGAGTTTCTTCACTCACCAAATTACGCATTTTTTAAAGCTCTAAAAGTGTTTCTTAGACTACTTTGATGAGAAATTTGAATTGAAAACTCTAGAGCCAGAAAACCAGTTTTGTTCGGACCACCCTATGTCACCGTAGGAAAAAAGCTCTAAATCGGTCAATTTAAGAGATACAAAAAAACTTTTTTTGGCAAAGTTGCTTGAAATTGAATGGTCTACAACTCTGCTGAAGCATGTATAATATAATTTCTACGCATAAGAAAGTTAGTTACACAATTTCTATGAAAATGTGGTCCACCCTAATTTTCAATAACATCAAACAAAGGGCTTAACTAATACAAACAACTTTGTAGAAGACCGTTTTTGTCTAATGTTTCATTCTAAAGCTCAAAATGCATCTTTCCGCGTAAAACCGATTCCTGGACCACTGTGCACTGTGACAGCAAACTTAAGTGTTTTTGCAAAGCACTTTTATCACTTCTCCAGCCTCAATGCAACCTTTAATATAGCCCTTATTCAGACAAGTCAATAAGTTATTCCCTTGCTGTTCACACGGTCTCATGTGGAGCAGATGTCAAGGTAAGTGGTTATAAATCAGTGAATCCCTGTTCAATTCCCAATTGCTCATATTCACTAATCTTTATCTTTAAGTTCCAGCACATATCTCCACTATAAGTTAGAAATTGTTAGTTGCGTTGAAAAAAAAAACCAAAAATACAACCTGTAAATATTTTAACATTTTTTGGTTTATTGTTGAATAATGGATGAATAAGCGATTGTTGAGCTTTCGAAGGTTGTCATCTGTTCTAAAAATAGAATTATCGTTACACTGTTCGACAAAAAAGTCGATCTGAATGCACAGAGACCGGACACCCCGGGCTTGAAAGTATAAAAATAAACAAAAATAATGGCGTTTTCAGAATTTTCGTGTCTGCTCCAGGTCATTTTTAAAATTTACTTGAACATTTTGCAGTTTTTATTTAAAAATCTAATCTATTCAATAACCCGACACAGTGTTTTATTTTCTAGACAGCAGAATTCAAGTGCCATATTATGTTTTAAACTTGAAATTCAATATGAAGAGTATTAAGATTTGCATGGACTCTCCCACCACCCCTTTTTGTACCCTCCCCATTTTTAAAGCATTGCAAATGATGGAATATTTGATATAAATGGTTGAAATAAGCGATTGTAGTGATTCTCTCCAGAAATATCGTGGTTTATGAACAACCTCTATACTATACTATAGAACCGTCCATTTAGTGTTTATTTTAGGGGGGGGGTCTGTGCAAAGGTTACGGTTCATAAAATAAAAATAAAAATTTGAAGCCAGTGCGCATCGTACCTTCGTGCTGTGCGTACACGAATTCTCTCTGCTCTTTGAAGTTTTCTTAAAAACTACCTAAAGCAATAAATCAGTACTTTTCAGTGCTACATAAACAGTACTTTTCAGTGCTAAAATTAAAAACGGTACTTTTCAGTGCTACTAAAACAGTACTTTTCAGTACTATTTTTTCTACTATTGATCCCTTTACGATCCTTGTTTGGACCCGTGCCTTCGATTTTTCGTTGGACCCGTTGGCGAAAGCTAGCGGTGGTAATCCTTCTTGGACACCGTCTTGGGAAAAAACCTCTCGAAGGTCACGTCTTCTTTCGTTTATTAACTAAACATGGTATCAACAACTAACAAAAGGAAGGGTGAATCTCTGAATTCACTACTTCCTTCCAAAAAAGTGGGTTTCAAAACTGTCACTACACGTGGCAAGAATGGAAGAAAGGACGCTTCCCCGGAATGCGAACTTTCTTCCAAGGGTGAAATGAATAATTGTATCGAAATGAGCAATCAGTTCGATGCTCTAGACAAATTTTCCGAACACCAAATCGAAGCAGCCTCTAGCCCAGGCTCTTTGATTCAAGTGAGGAAGCAAAGAGTGCCGCCTATCGTGGTCAGTTGTTCCGAATTTGCGGGATTTAGGCAGGAGATCTTGAACTCCATTAGGGGAATCAAGGTTTCCTTCCAAATCGCAAAGAAAGGAGACTGTCGCGTTTTGCCGGAAACTCTTAAAGATCGTGAACTTCTTCTCAGACATCTTGAAGAGAAGAAGCACAAATTTTTTACTTATGACGACAAAACTGAACGTTTGTTCAAAGTTGTCTTGAAAGGTCTCTCAAGTGACTATAAGTCACCTGAAGAGATCAAAAATGGAATAAATGATTTACTTGGATTTTCCCCAGTCCAAGTAATCATTATGAAAAAGAGAACCCAATCTGGCATTGTTCGGAAAGGGCTTTCTCAAGAATATTATTTAGTTCACTTTAACAAAAAAGAACTAAATAATATTAAAGCTTTAGAAAAAGCAAGACTTATGTTCGATATCCGTGTGACATGGGAACATTTCCAGAAACCTGGAGGAAATTACCAGAACCCCACTCAGTGCCGTCGGTGCCAAAAGTGGGGTCATGGTACAAAAAATTGTCGCATGGATGCTAAATGCATGATTTGCGGAGGTTCTTCTCACGCCAAAGACGTCTGTCCAGTGAAGGAAGATACCACCAAATTCATATGCTGTAATTGCGGGGCTAACCATAAGTCCAATTTTTGGAATTGTCCTTCACGCAAAAGGGTCATTGAGGCTCGTGCCAGGCAGATGAAAGATAATATCCGTTACGATAACGGTCGTTTCCGGAATTTGCCTGGTAGAGTATCGAACAATGCTCAATTTTCAGTTAACGATCGCTTGATCATGAATCATACCCATCAGGAAGATCATAATCATGCTCATTCACAAACAAATTTTAATCCGTCGGGTAGCCGTTCGAATCTTTCAATTTCGCATGTATCTACCCACGGTAAATCCTTTGCCGATATCGTAGCAGGAAATTTGAACTCCTCCCCTGTTCGATCCATGGGTACCCATTCTACTTGTTTCAAATCAAATGGATAAAACCCTACCGCCACAGGTAATTCCTACTCCGCTTCTTCGTCTACCGAAAATTCCAATGGGAAATCACAAGACATGTCTGCTTCTGATTTTAATTTTCTAACTGAACAATTGAATCTAATGATTGATGCAATGTTCAAAGCCACCACTATGACTGAAGCAGTCCAAGTAGGTGTAAAATTTACAAATCAAATTGTTATTGGATTACGTTTTTCTAATGGATCCAAATAATAATTTAAATATTTTAAATTGGAATGCTCGTTCTCTGAATGGTAAAGAGGACGAGCTGTTTAATTTTCTTACGGTTAATAACGTGCATATAGCAGTTATTACCGAAACGTATTTAAAACCTGGATCTAAACTCAAAAGAGATCCTAACTTTTTTGTTTATCGTAATGATCGACTTGATGGGGCTTGTGGGGGAGTTGCAATCATCATTCATAGGCGTATAAAACATCAACTGTTTTCATCATTTGAAACTAAAGTTTTTGAAACTTTAGGTGTTTCTGTTGAAACACAGTTTGGTAAATATACTTTCATAGCTGCCTATTTGCCTTTTCAATGCTCTGGACAGCAAGTTAATTTGCTCCAAACTGACTTGCGTAAATTGACTCGCAATAAGTCAAAATTTTTTGTCATTGGTGACTTTAATGCCAAACATCGGTCATGGAATAATTCTCAAAGTAATTCCAACGGCAGAATTTTATTTGATGAGTGCTCTTCAGGATATTTCTCAATTCAATACCCTGATAGCCCTACATGTTTTTCCTCTTCTAGAAATCCATCTACGATTGACTTGGTCTTAACCGACTCTAGTCATCTTTGTAGCCAATTAGTTACTCATGCTGATTTTGATTCTGATCATGTCCCTGTTACATTTCAAATATCCCATGAAGCGATTCTCAATCCTATAAGCTCCACTTTCAATTATTTACGAGCCGACTGGAATACATATGAAACGTATGTTGACTCTAATCTTGATGTTAACATTTCTTTAGAAACTAAACTTGATATTGACAATGCTCTTGAAACTTTAACAAATTCCATTGTTGAAGCCAGAAGCATTGCAATTCCAAAATGTGAATTAAAATTTGAATCCGTGATTATAGACGATGATCTTAAACTCTTGATCCGTCTTAAAAACGTGAGGAGAAGGCAATTTCAACGCACTCGCGATCCTGCTATGAAAATTATATGGCAGGATTTGCAGAAAGAAATCAAAAAGCGTTTTGCTCAATTAAGAAACAAAAATTTTGAAAATAAAATTTCTCAATTGGACCCTGGCTCTAAGCCCTTTTGGAAATTATCTAAAATCTTGAAAAAACCTCAGAAGCCTATACCGGCATTGAAAGAGGAAAACAAATTATTACTAACTAATTGCGAAAAAGCTCAAAAACTTGCTATGCAGTTTGAAAGTGCGCACAATTTTAATTTAGGACTTACTAGTCCAATTGAAAATGAAGTTACTCAGGAGTTCGAAAATATTCTTAATCAAGAGAACGTTTTCGAAAATGCCTGGGAGACTGATTTGGAAGAAGTGAGAACTATTATTAAAAAATTCAAAAATATGAAAGCTCCTGGCGATGATGGAATTTTCTACATCCTCATCAAGAAACTTCCAGAAAGTAGCTTATCATTTCTAGTTGATATATTTAACAAATGTTTTCAATTAGCATATTTTCCTGACAAATGGAAAAATGCTAAGGTTGTTCCAATTTTAAAACCAGACAAAAATCCTGCAGAAGCTTCTAGCTATCGTCCAATCAGTTTGCTTTCCTCCATCAGTAAACTTTTTGAAAAGGTTATTTTGAACAGAATGATGGCCCACATCAACGAAAATTCAATTTTTGCCAATGAACAGTTCGGATTCCGCCATGGACATTCGACCACTCATCAACTTTTACGTGTAACAAATTTGATCCGTTCCAACAAATCTGAAGGCTATTCTACTGGTCTTGCTCTTCTAGACATAGAAAAAGCATTCGACAGTGTTTGGCATGAAGGTTTGATTGTAAAATTAAAGAACTTTAATTTTCCAACATACATTGTTAGAATAATTCAAAGTTATCTGTCAAATCGTACACTTCAGGTTAATTATCAGAACTCCAGATCTGAAAGACTTCCTGTAAGAGCTGGTGTTCCTCAAGGCAGCATTTTGGGACCAATATTATACAATATTTTCACATCTGACTTACCTGAGTTACCTCAGGGATGTCAAAAATCTTTGTTTGCGGATGACACAGGCCTCTCCGCCAAAGGTCGAAGCCTGCGTGTCATCTGTAGTCGATTGCAAAAAAGTTTGGATATTTTTTCTTCATACTTGCAAAAATGGAAGATTTCTCCTAATGCTTCCAAAACTCAACTAATAATATTCCCACATAAACCAAAAGCTCTTTATTTGAAACCTTCAAGTAGACATGTTGTCACGATGAGAGGGATTCCAATAAATTGGTCAGATGAAGTTAAGTATCTAGGGCTCATGCTTGATAAGAATTTAACTTTCAAAAATCACATTGAGGGCATTCAAGCCAAATGTAATAAATATGTAAAATGTCTTTATCCCCTTATTAATAGAAAATCAAAACTTTGTCTTAAGAACAAGCTTTTGATATTCAAACAAATTTTCAGGCCAGCCATGTTGTATGCTGTACCAATATGGACTAGCTGTTGTAATACCAGGAAGAAAGCTCTGCAGAGAATTCAAAATAAAATTTTGAAAATGATTCTGAGGCTTCCTCCCTGGTATAGTACCAATGAGTTACATAGAATATCCAATGTTGAAACATTGGAACAAATGTCAAATAAAATAATAAATAATTTCAGGCAAAAATCGTTACAATCTTCTATTGCCACGATTAATGCGTTATATGTTTAGGTTAAGTTAGGTTAAGTATATTTAAAGCGTTTTTTTTTTCTCTTATAAGCAGGTGAAATCAACTCACCTGTAAAAAATCTGAACTGCTACGGCAAATGAAATGTTATATGTTGTTAACAATATGTTAATAAAATCTTAAATTTGTTTTACCAAATTAGGATGATAGTGTTGTCTAATAACACAGAACACCTAGATATAAGAAATGAATGTAATGTTTGGAATGATACTAATAAAGAAATTAAAAAAAAAAAAAAAAAAAAAAAAAAAAAAAAAAAAAAAAAAAAATTGAAGTTGACCACAAGGGGAAGGGGGATGAAAACTACCAAAAATATAACAACGTGGTTTATGGAGGACCCCTTACAAGTTATTTTGTTTCTTGTTTACAATATCGAATTTTAGATCAAGGAGCTCTCCATAAACCACATGAATTTTTTATATTTGTATATGGACAAAAGGCCACGACGGGGAAGAGGGACTTGATTTGAAGGATAAACAATGCTGAAATTGAAGCTATTGGAAACCGATACATTTCACATTGATTATTTGGAAAACAAACAATACATTTCACATTGATTATTTGGAAAACAAACAATACTTGTGCCTCCTGGCCAACGATTTACAGGTAAGATCAATTTATAAAAACAGGTTTCTGGCACCACAATACTACCTCATGGGAAAAACGAGCCACCATTTTCGGTTCCCACTGAGAAGTGGTTCTCCAAGACAATTCAATGTTAGTAAACAAAATTTGTTTAATAGTAGTTTCGGGAAAAACAATCTAGAATGGCGAAAAACGATGTACGTTAATTTAAGCAGACACACAGTTGCAAACGCTTGAAATCCAGTACAGAGTCAGAATTGAGGCGAATGTTAAAACTTATTCATTCTCAGTAAAATCGGTTTGAAGTTAAGCGGGTATAATTTCAATTCTATATTATGTTTCTGATCGATTTAACCGCATGATGCATTTTTGTATGATCCATTACAATATTACCTTTGTAGTTAACCATCCCAGACAACCAAAATGTACGTATAACGAAATCACCTGGAGGCTTTGTATGTGCAACATTTCACTTATAAGATGTCGCGAAAAGGCCTTCTACGTACAAAAGTGGAGGCGATATGCGTGCATATATTATGTGATGAATAGTAACATACAATGCGAGTGTATAAATATTCCACCGAACTAACCTGTGATCTTATGCGACTTAACTTATGATAACAAATGTCGATTTGACAGCTGCTGCGGATTGATTCGACTTACTTTGTACGAGTGTACGAGACGAAACAAAATGTACAAATGAACTCAGAGAAGAAGCGTTTTATGCGAGGAAGCTCATCAGTCTGACGAGTTTATCAACGGTGTTTTGCGAGTTTGATGTAATTAGTATGAATAAACGAGTTGTAACATGAACTATCATGAGATTTCTGGTTGTCTGGGATTTGATTTATTTTCATATTATCAATAACATGTTAAAATAAATAAAAATGCATCATGCGCCATTCATCAAAATTCATAAAGGTCGCGCCCCTCGGTTTTTCGCCTCTTTCAGTTTGACAGCAGCGATTGTGTCTTAAGACCTCGTCTTTCTGGTTTGACTATCATCAGCTTCACCATTTTGACGGCTTAGTGGCCGTGCGGTTAGCGGCGTCAGTCGTTTAGGCGTATTGTTCCATGAAGTGTAGGTTCGATTCCTGCTCCAGCCGTTGGAAACTTTTCGTCAAACGAAAAATTCATCATTGGGCTACTGGGTGTTTCGTGTTGTTCGTTGCCTAATGTTTGTGATCGTTCAGTCTGTGCAGCCTTGAGTCTTTTTTTTTGCTACGCTCTTTCACACGAACCATCATCACTATCGCCCTTCTGCACTCTCATTTTTAAATGCGCCCTGCTGCCACACTCAATCTCAAATGCGCCCGGGGAGAAGATGGGCGAAATAGACATCAGAGAAGAAAATCAAAGAGAAAATCAAATGCGCCTTTATGTTTTTAGGCCGTTATTCTGGTACTGTATTGAAATATTTAATACTGAATAAAATCGTATTTCTTTGGTGAGCCTCGCAGTTTGATGCTCACTACAAAAACATGGATATTTAGCAGTGGGCTGATAAAAAACGGTTGATTTTTGTTGTTGTCAAACTTGCTTTTTTCGAGTGGGTAGCTAAAAATCATCTTTTCAAACATCACCTCACATTCTGCCGTGATATGTTTCTTCATTCAAGTGAAAAACAAAGTAAAATATCAATGCAAAGTGAAAATGGATAACTCAAAATGTGATTTGGTTAGAAGTCTTTTGTGTAACATTTGTGGTTTAAACATGCCAAGACACAAGCAAATAAACTTCACTCCACTGGTACAAGCAGTACTTTAGAAGGGATCCACAAATCAAAGATTTGTCTAAAATTAATCATTGTGTTTGCGATTCTACCCCATTACCCTGAATGCCAAAATTCTAAAGTGACGGAGCATCTCAAGGATCTTTTCCAAAATTAAGTCACATGAAAGTTGAGATGAACCTGAAATTCCAAATATATTCAAAACCACTGATTTTGATAACAAATTAACAAATGATGAAAAATCTGCTTACCAACATTTCAAACTTGTTTGTGCTGGTTTTCTGGGGAATCAGAGCTAACAACTACAAAGAACTTATAAGTAACATGATGGCTAGCTATAAAAAATTAGACATTAATGTTACATTGAAAATGCATTCTTTGATTTGTCATCATGCAAGATTTCCTTCAAACCTGTGGAACATAATCACCAATCAAAACAAAATATTTCGTTCTTCAATACATGTAGAAAAAAGGTAAAAAAAGTATCATGAAACATATATTCCATTTTATTTCTCTCAATCCGAAATTCTAATTTACATTGCAGCAAAAGTATAAAAACGTGATGTACAAAAAATAATTCAGAAGATAGTGTAGTTGCAAATAAACTCTACTGTTATCTCAAGGAATTGTAGATCTTCGTGAACAAAAAAAAAATGTTTTGAAAATGTATATTTTTGATATTTATGAAAATGCTTAAAAGTCCAATAACAAATAAAAGGCATTTTTTGTGACCAAAATGAAGTATTATCAGTCATTATAGTAAACAAGAAACAAAATAATCTGCAAGGGGTCCTCCATAAACCACGTGGTTATATTTTTGGTAGTTTTCATCCCCCTTTCCCTTGTGGTCAACTTCAAATTTGTGTTTTTATTTATATGAACCGTAACCTTTGAACAGACCACCCCCCCCCCCCTAAAATGAACACACAATTTTTGGACGGTCCCATGGTATAGTAAAGGGGTTGTTCATAAGCCACGATATTTCTGGAGAGATAGCTGGTGGATTGTAGAATCACTAAAATCGCTTATTTCAACCATTTATATCAAATATTCCATCATTTGCAATACTTTAAAAATGGGGAGGGTTCAAAAAGGGGGGGGGGGGTGGAAGAGTCCATGAAAATCTTAATACAACTCTTCATATTGAATTTCAAGTTTAAAACATAATATGGCACATGAATCCTGCTGTCCTGAAAATAAAACACTGTGTCGGGTTATTGAATAGATTAGATTTTTAAATAAAAAATGCAAAATGTTCAAGTATATTTTAAAAATGACCTGGGGCAGACACGAAAATTCTGAAAACGCCATTATTTTTGTTTATTTTTATACTTTCAAGCCCGGGGTGTCCGGTCTCTGTGCATTCACATCGACTTTTTTTGTCGAACTGTGTTATTGAAAGGGGCTTGAATAAGCGCATGTTAGGCGGCATCCACAAATTACGTAACGCTCTAGGGGGAGGGGGGAGTAGGCTCAAGCGTTACGGCTCATTCAAAAATTTAAAAATTTTCATACAAAAAGCGTTACGGAGGGGGGAGGGGATCAAAAATTTCCAATTTTAGCGTTACGTAATAAATGGACGCTGCCTTAGACCTTTATTCAGCCTTCTATATAGCTTCAATTAAGCTTAAGGCTGAATAAAATCGCCAGAATTAGATGTTTAATAGCTAAACAACAGTGTATGGAGGCTATGAACAGCTTTTGTTCAAACAAAGGCTGAATTGAATTACCGTAAAACAGGGTTACTTTGATAGTTTTTTCGAAGAAAACTTCATTATTTATGCATGCTGTTTCAAAGTATTATAATTTATATTTTTAAAACAAGTACTGGCATCCTAGCTATCGACTGCAGTCGATAGATTTAAAAAAAATATTTTGAATGGATATATAATTTTTCATATAATCGAAAGTCGGCTTTCTGTTTTGGGGTAACTTTGATAATGAAGTATGAATCAAACAAAATTGAATGAATAACGAACATTTGTAGGGCATTGCATACCTCTAGGCGTTTAACGCTATATGAAAATTTACGACTTAGATTACAAAAATGGTCCCAGTTTGTGAAAATGCTTTTCGCTAAGAGATTTGAGACCGTATTCGAGTGCTATGATAACTAGGCTGTCAAAGATAAGTGGCCAACTATTCAAAACCACATCAAATAGTGATCGTAGAACAGATTGTTTGTAAGCGTTTCGAAAATGCTAAAATTGTGTCAATTTTCAAATGAAAACCGCTCTTACATGAAGTGTCATACTAATATTCTTTAGTTTTGCATTCGTTTTGCTTAACTGATTCACAGAAATTATGATATTTCGATTAGTATGTGGTGGGTTACGCACTATCAAAGTTACCCGCATTATCAAAGATACCCCGTTTTACGGTAGTTGTAAAAGCGTTTGAGCAGCTTTAAATTGTTACCTGGGGTATTTCTAAGCATCTGTAACATGGATTTCATTCCCTGCCCAAGTAGAACGAATATGCTTGTTCTTATTATATCATGTTTTGTCGTTAACCTTTACCCGGATACCCGTTTTTTTTTTTTAATTTAATTGAACTTATGATGGTAAATTTTAAAATTAAGTGTTTTTACTGAATAACAGCCGCCTCACATTTATGAATAGCATACATATATGGATCAGAGCTGGTTTAAACTGAGAATATCTCATCAAACGCCAATCATGAATCTATGCAATATCGCAATCAATTGTAATAAGTATTTTTTTCCATCCGTATAAAATAAAATGTTAATCATATTCTTAGAAGTGGTTATTCATAACTGTGGATCATTGTAAACCATAGGTTCCCAAACTTTTCTAGTGCACGACCCACCTAGCGATTAGGCATATTTTTTGCGACCCACCAGAAAGTGTGAGATTTTTACTTTAAACATTCAAGATCATTCGTAACTTCGTTATCGATCAGTATCGATCGAAAGTTGATATAGACAAACTCCACATAAAATTTCAAGGTGCGCGATGTTTTCAATATTCACAACTTATCAACTTTACTTACATTAAATTGATTTTTCCTAAATAATTAAATGCATTTAATAAAATCATTTAATTATGAAAAATACAATCGTTATCATAAAATAAAGATAACATATTTAGTTTTCTCGGAAAAAGCAAACTTCCAAGATAAAAGTTCAGTTCCAACATTTTTCGGAAAGCTCGTTTCAGTATTTTTGGCTTCTTAGGTTTAAGACTTACAGTAGAAAAATTGGCTTTAATGGCGACCTTATTTGAAATTAGTTAACTTGTTCCGAACGTAGCTCTACAATACATGTAATTTCGTCTTTAACTACGCTTTTTCGTTAGTTATTTGCCACGCGAAAATTTTCAGCACAAGGAGTGCAGATAGTTCGTTGAAATCCGATGAACCTTTGTGATGATATTAATTGAATTATTTTTCAAAGTTATCATGTGTGAAAATTCTAACTGTATCTTTAAGAAACAACATATTTTTGCAGAGTTTTTCAAATAAATAGCCGATTCTCTTGATAAAAATCTATTTCTCTTGGTCGTATTGCTGAAAAATCCAAAATCAGATATTATAGTTACAAATCATTTCAAGTAAAATGATCAATTCAATCTTGATCAAAAGTATTAACCAAAATATAAATGAGAACTGTTAAAAACCAGTTGCTAAAAATCGAGAGGACACTAAGAAACCTACAAAATAAATGAGAACAAAATTTTTTCGCGACCCACCAGAGATGAGCCCACGACCCCCCTGGGGGTCGCGACCCACAGTTTGGGAAACTATGTTGTAAACCATACCATAGTTATCAATCAAAGATTAGACGATAAAACGAATCCAAAAGAAACGCCAAACCGTAGGCTTTCAATAAC
Source organism: Aedes aegypti (assembly GCF_002204515.2). NCBI lineage: Eukaryota > Metazoa > Arthropoda > Insecta > Diptera > Culicidae > Aedes > Aedes aegypti. Next base: position 231,345,893 of record NC_035108.1, on the reverse strand, counting down.
ACACCATTCGTTCATCTTGCAGATAAATTACTGTTATAGTTTTTTTTATTCGTAACAGTAAATCAATTGTCACCCAACACGCAGCAACAAAGACATTGTCATTCCCTATTCTTGTTGCAATAATTGTATTCCGCAACAACCGCTTAAACTTGAACATTTTCTGGGCTAACGAATGGTATTCGTTAATTGCAATGTAAACATTTGGCAACGTTCATTGTAAATTGTTTAGGAATGGAACGTTTTGAAAATCTTAATTTATTATAAGTTGATATTCTTGAATGTTGTCTTTTCACGATAATGAAATATTACAGATAATCCCGGCTATTGTCTTTTATATTCTGACTATAGATATGTGATTGTTATAACAATATGAGCCATTAAACAACTTGAGAGACGAGCATTCTAAATGGTAAATTGGCTTTTCCCTTCAATCAATCTTCATTTAGGCGCCTGATGGATAAAATCAATAGGTTTGCTTAGAGGCGATCCTGCTGTGACGCATAGCTATGCCAAATATCCTTGTTTTCAAGCGCAGGGAATAAAAAAGATTTTGTTCATACTGGAGATCGATTATCGTTCTCATGTGATTGAAGGACATACACAAGGATTTTTATATAATTCAATGCATTTTAAACTGACAAGTACTTAAGAAATTAAGAAAATGAATGTATTGTTACAGCTTTATTTAAACTCAAATAAATCCGTTACCGTCCTCAAAATTGTTCCAGCACGTCACAATTTTATGCTACAGGTCGTCAAAGTTGTAGGAAATACTGGTTATATTGATGATTGAATGAAAATGTATTTTTGGAAATTCAATAAGTGCATATAAGATGGGACTTAAAGTTTAGTACGGAAATAGCTTAATAGAAATTGCCCAATCAAAAACCGATATAATCGAATTTTTGAACATTATTGCTGCTACCATACAAAATTCGTTGTTTCTTCTATATATACAGATAAAGTATTTTTCTAAATAATTAAAAAGTACCTGTTTAGTAGCAGCTATTACAAACTTCGTTGTTTTGTATTCTTTAGCACCTATTTCTTAGAAATTACTCCAAACTTTATAGACATTTGTGCATGTTAAACATACTTGAATTATTTCACCGTCTTCAGCAAAACGAGTTGTCGAGAATCTAACAGCTGAGATTTCGGTACTTTTTGATTCCGAATCTCGGTACCATAATCCGGGGGCAAATTGATTACTATTTTACAACTATTTGTTGTGTTGTCCTTCAGAATGTCAAATCAATTTTGAGAAAACCAGTACTGCATTGATCTTTACCAGTTTATGTGATCGAATTTTCATGAAATAAATTTGATCAAATCATACAAATAGTTTTAATATCAAAAAAAATAATGGCACACTAGGGCGAAATTGATCAACATATAACGAAGCAGAATTAAGAATAAAAAAATCCTTTTGGGTTTCCTGAATCTGAAAATGATGTCAAAATACTTACAACTGGAGTATTTGATCATTTTATTGCAAAATTACATTTTGAAAATCTTCCTAATACGCCTAAACGTAGGCAATTTTCCTTGAAATAACCACTTTATATGAGAATAAACTGTTTTATAAGCAAAAAAAAAAAACTTTACTTGCTATGATATATGACATCATATACGAGTTCAGTAGTTCATACTTAAGCTTACACAACATTTTAAACACTCAACGTTTACATGTTGGCATAGCACTAGTGGATTGTTTAGCACAGACATTTCCAACTGTATTGCTTACACCTTCGAAGAGTGCGCATATTTCTTTGCAAAACAGACCCTAATAAAAATGAAATAGTTCGAAATCATCATAAGGCATCTATGAACTTGAAAACATGAAATGTCTGTGTTTCCGACGAAACCTTCAACATCCTTTGGAGGAAATGGTTTTTGGTACCGACCTGATCGAATTCGCCCCAGTGATCAATTTGCCCCCGGATTACGGTACTTATTTTACAGAGATTTCGGCAATCCAATTTTTTTACCGAGATCTCGGCGAACGCTACCGAGATTCGATAAACGTTTAGGGTAAGTGTTCCCTTAGTTGTGGGTGTTCCTATAGTTGCGGTAGTGCCGTTTTCACTGATTTTATTACATTAGCCACAGAACCGACACTGCCAGTCGACGTATTGGCTTGTTGATACCCGGAATAGTTGAAAAGAACGTTCAAATTGCCTTAAAACTGATGAAATATCACTAAAATTGCTGAAACTTCCTTTACTTGTACCAATAGTTGCGGTAAAGTGTTCCTATAGTGGAGGATCCCATAAGAAAACAAAGGATACCGCAACTATAGGAACACAAATTAAAAATATACCGCAACTAAAGGAACAGTGTACCAATAGTGGAGGTACAGTCGACTCTCCACATCTCGATGTTCTACATCTCGATATCTCTCCCTATGTCGATGATTTTTTCGGTCCCTTCACTCTGCATACATTTTCACTCTCCATATCTCGATATCCTCCTTATCTCGATATCTCCATATCTCGATGTGATTTTCGTTCCCAATTTTCTCTCCGTATGTCGATATGCCCATTATCAAAGGTTACTAGACTAGATTTTAGAGATTCAAAACAATTTGCGAAGACGAAATGACATCTGTTTGTTTTTGATTTTCCTGGCAAAGGGGTGATTTTCAATCTAGTATTCGTTAAAAATTTGTTCTATGTCTCGATCTCTCCCTATCTCGATGGTCCCTTCGATATCGAGATGTGGAGAGGCGATTGTATTATTTTTCACTGACATGCCGTGGATTACTATGATGAAATCATTTTTCTCATAAAGTCAATGGTTGTTACTTCCCGTTACAACATTAACATGTACCGTAATCCGGGGTATCATTGATCAGCGGGGTAACATTGATCGGAATCACTCATCTCGTAATAAGTTCGTATCGTCATTTGTTGATGAATCATTTCCAAAGCATGAATGTTGCTTCTCTTTCTTATATTTATGAGCTATCAAAGATTAAGATTTTTGCAAAAATTGCGTTAACTTTATACGTAAATTTGACAAGTTTGCGAAACAATGATTGCAATGGTTAAGGATGACACTACCGAAGATTCATGTCTCACATAAGTTCTGCAAGCGATATGAGCAAGGAAAATACGGTTCTCACTGAAAATGGCATCGCCAAAAACGATTCCACTGTCAAAACTTTTATAAGTATGTTCAATTAGACAACATCAACGAATTACTGTTAAGAATTTAGAATTCCCTTAGGAAATTGCCTACCTCTAGGCGTATTCCGCTGTTAGAGGTGTTTTTAATTTTAAAATAACTCAAAAAGTAAATGAGATGTAAGCGTTCGGACATCATATTCGGCTTCGAGGGCCATGATTGAAGTAAGTAACAACATTTTCAATATTACCGAACGTTGTTTACATGGATGATCAATGTTACCCCATATCAGCTACAGTATGGCCCATAAAAAATGCGAAAATCGTCATATCATGTTAAATGGTAGTTTTTACATAAAAAATGTGAATGAAACATAAATATTATTCATTACTTGTATTGTTTAATCTATTTAGACTCAGTTTTTTGCTTTGGTCATGATTTTTATCTGTTACTTTCACCTTACGAGAGAGGAATTGGAAGCATACCTTCAAATTTCATCATGCGGACGAAGAGTTCAAAATCTGTGTGTTGAAAGCTTCTAAAACATCGTTGGATAGCGTGAGATTCTTCACAGGCCTTGTCTACAGCATACGCCTATATCAAATGATAGAATTGATTCATACCTGGGTCATTGGAGACTTAAACATATTTTCGAAAAAATGGCTCATTTTGGAGAGCTTTCATTGAACCTTCATTTAAGTATGATAAGCGGCTCCGTTTTGCTCAAAACCTATGAGCTAGTATTGATATAAGTTGTCTCTAACCGAAGGAAAAAATTTCATCAAAAATCTGTTATAGGCCTCCGTTTTTATTTTTTACTAAACTTAAACAAAAAATAAAGGCATATCAAACCAATAAGACGAAAATTCCCTCAAAACTATGACCCTGGCAAAATATTTTATTGTGACCATGAAAAACACGTTCTCTAAGAACTCCTCCATCCTCTGATACCAAACAAACTAAAATTTACAACAATAAAGTGTGATTTTTTAAGGTGGAAAGTTCATCACCAGAGTATACGACAGTCAGACGCTGTTTCTAGCTTTGGGCGGACAATACCTTTGAACTTCTTTGCTTTATTACATAATTTAGGACAGTAAGAAAAATATGACAAAAATTGTCCTAGATAGCTAAGTTATGTTAAAATATACTATAATAATCAGAATTTATATTCACTAGCAAGAACAATGAAAATAACGCTTGTGGATGCTAGATTCACGTGCAAACAATTTTCGCATTTTTTTATGGGCCATACTGTAAATGAAAAAATCACATAAAACATTTTTGTAAACATGCTTAAATCTTTCAAAAAACAAAATACAGTATATAGTAACGAGCTATGGGTGGCAGTACTTGTTTTAAAAATATAAAACTCAGAACATTTGCATTTTTGAATTAAATATTTAAGAAATATCCTAAAAACTGAACAATGTTACCCCAGATTACGGTACATTAATTGCGCTTCTTGAATTTAGGCGGTTTAATCAAATTCAATCGTGCTTAGTACCTCCACTATTGGTACATCTACCCTACCCAGATCTCGGTAGAAGTTTCAGTTGTGCCAGAAACCGTTAAGGTACCCTGGGGCAAGTGAGAATACGGGGTAAGTGGGGCGCTTCTTCATAGCTCACTTAGGAAAAGTTTTTCATGGGGGTATTCTTCTAGAAAGTTGAAGATACAATGACATGGAATGTATTTAGTACAAAACATATTGTTATTTTTATTACCATGTGGTTCATGTAACAGTTGTCAGTTTAGCGCCATTTTCAACTTACAAGATGAATTGTAACACGTTTCACGTCTTGCATTGACTCGCAAAAAATAAATGTGTTATAAATCGAATATTCATCTGTAAGCTACAATTTTAAGTATTATTACAAGCTGCTAACGATAAACCAGTATTTTGTTTTCATTTCATATAAAATTTTTGATGGTCTATCTTACCCTAAAATATGTTTGTACCCGGGGTAAGTGGGACCTATCAAAACTAAAACCAGAATCAAAACTTTTCGTATACGTTTCATACATTTTCCTAGAGAGTAGCACTAAAACACTCAAACAAATGATTTTTATCAAAAAAGATCAATCTCAAATTACGTAATTGCATAAGAGGGAGAAGAAAAGTGTAGTTTTTCATTATTTTATTTATTTTTTTTTATTTTTGAAATACGACTTCAAAATTGAACAAGCTCAAAGATGAAATTTGAAATGCATCATGAGAACGATTACCTTTCTATTTTATTTAAACTTTATTTGTTATTTCTACCAAATTAAGTAGTGATGGAAAACAATTCCACCCCATTGAGTGGTTTTCTGCCATGCATATAAATAATAAGAAAATATGTTTATAATTTCGTCAATTATTGATTGTTTATGTGCTACATTTTAATTAACAACTTAACATGTTTAATTCCTTTTTTACGCTATTATCGAGTAATTTTCAGTTAATACTAAATGTGAGATGACATACTATTAAATAAAGGTTTTCTTCCTAAAACGTTACGTATTTTATGGTTGATCCCTTATGTACATCAAATATGTACTTAAAATTAAAAATCTATGATTTATCAATCCTATTATTGTAATGGATGACTTACTGATGTGGATTGACGCATGAAATTGGATTGGTCTCACTTGCCCCGTTTAGCGAGGTAACTGCGTCCAATGGCTCATTCTTAAACTTTCTTCCAAGGTTTTCACAATTTCGAAATTATTCGATCAGTTTCATACACACACCAAAATGTTGCCAAAATGTGATTGTGTTGTTGGATTTGAGAAATATTGACATTTGAAAATTTTATTGAACAATTTGTTGGAACTATCGTTTTTTTCGTTCCCACTTGCCCCGCGGTACCTAATTAACGCAAAAAATGTCCAAGAATTTGGCACCTACTATTTGAAAGATATAGTATTCAAGCATCTTCTCTGTGATTTTGAAAATATTCTAACGAGGGAATCGAAAGTTATCGTGATTTGAAGGTTTTGAGCTGTTTTTGAAGAGATATTCACATGCTTCAAAATATCTCTTTAATGTAAAGACTGGCTCACAACTATTGGCACGAACTAAAACTTCCATTCGTTGATTATTATATTACTGCCATTCCAATGATATGTCTCATATGATCAATTTTATATCTATAAACCATAAATAAACAGCTGTCGTAAACGCTAGAACATCCAAGTAAGTGTAATAAATCCTCTTTGATTGCCCTACTGGGCATCCTATTGCCTAAATTGAAACTCACCATATTATGGGCTGGTTGACTTTGAGGATCAATGTACCAATTTTCATCATTGAACAAGAAAAAATGTAAAACTTTTTCGTTCAAAATTCATTAAATGCACAGGAAAATGTATTCTGTATGATCTAGAAACTAAGTAGGGTGATATTTTATTGTGCAAATACCACATCTTCTTATATTAAGTTGACACATTGATTCAAAATATAATAATAAAAAAATAGAAAGGCCTGCAATAAAGCAACATGTTTGGAGAGATAAATTTGAACAATACATGTTAGCCAAATTGCGAAAAAAAAAACGAGAGAATATAAATTGATGATGCTTTTTGCTTGCGGAATGCTTGACAGTATCTAAAAACATCACTTTAAGATGCCTTCTCTCCTATAAATTATCCCTCCTTCTATAGCTTTCTCCCGCAAGAGGAAAAAAAATCTCTCAAGCCTAAGAATCAGAAGAGCGACGCGAACCGTATTGCTGTAATAGATTTAAAACATTCTTAATTCTTCCAGAGGAGCTAAGGGAATGAAGTAGTGAGCCAAGCAAGAAAGCTCAGCATCCCAGAAATTACTTTTACCACTATGTGCACGTGATCCTGAACTGCTCCAATAAAAAGTTTACTCACCAGCCAGCTGTGTTAAAGCATGTTTGCCCATTGAATATTATCCTTTTACATTTATTAATATCATGCTAGCCTATGGAAACACTTTGATACACGTTTACACACTTCACACTTTTTGATGCCTTATATATTTGCGTTATAGTAGAGGATAAGCATGTTTGCCTAAGGTAAGATGAACATTATTTTATGTCCGTCAAGGACATTATCTTCGCAATCGCATGTACTGATTAATCTTTTATTGTGCGATGCATCTCACAATCACGAATCTATCATTGGTAGCACTTCTACTCCATATCCAGTCACCATGGAGAATTCCTTTTTCGCACATATAGGTATTTGTTCCCTATTTAAGATCGTCCGAATTACTTTGAAGAGATGGAGCCAAACTATACCACTTTTTTCAATTCCTGGCGTGCCTCATTCGATTAGTTCGATTAGGTGAAAATGGTTAGATTTTCATCAAAAATCAGTCAGCATATTTGCTTTTTGAAGTGCAGGAAAATTGAAAGCGAAAAATCCTAACAAGCTGAGATTTTCACACGACACATACGCAATGCTATCTCAGATTCAACTGATGATACTATCTGGAGGAGAATTGAGAGACTACACAAATAGTCCTTCTTTGGCAAACGAACTGCAAATGTGCAAAATAAGAGAGTACTAGGACAAAAGAGAAAATTTAATTTTCACCACTTTGAGAATACAAAAGCAGCCGCATGCGTTTTCCTAGAAACCAGAGCACAGCATCTCTTTTGCGAACGGATGTTGATATTTTATGGCTACCACTGTGGTTTGCTCTCGAATCACTCAGAAATGAATGAGCTTGATATCAGTGAGTAGAGTCAAGGGTAGACTTGAAGGCCGGCATTAATTTGTTATAGGGGCTTCTTCTCCCCTAATCTTACTTTATTGTCACAAACATGTTTTTTGTTTTAATATCAATTACACACATACAGTTTTACTCTAACGAGTACGTATTAAATATTAGTAGTGTAATGTTACAGCTTAATTTAAAAATAGCTAAACGCCGGATTCCATGCAGAATTATTACCTTAATTCCTAAAATAATCCTTGACAAACATTACTAAAGTGAAGACCCAATAAAGGGGTTAACTGGGCATGTGAAAAGGTTAACGTTTTCACCTAAGCTTATTATTGTAATAGATGTAATTCTAGTGGCATTTTCTCTTGGCGACTTCGCGTCTGTTCAATTATGCTCATTAAGCTTTGTAGGGGAAGGGGTGGTAAAATGAACACCTTAAGGAAATCATCTTGTTTCTGATAGAAAAATGAGAAATTTGTATAGTTCTATCGCACAACATCAAAAATAGGGATGTTATCTATAGCAGCGACATGGATTCAGACTAAAATAGCTAAATTTTCATATATTTTCATCGCTATCAAAAAGCGATGCAAATGTTCATTTTACCTGCACTATGTGGGTAAAATAAACAGCGGTTGGTGGTAAAACGAACACCATGCAAAAAACGTGAGCAAAACAAATATTTCTGAAAATTTTCATTGCCTCACCGAAAATGCATCCATTAATGATTGTAACCCATTCAAAAAGAATTCTAAAGGTATCAGATTTGATATCATATCATAACGATATTCACTTCACTGAAAAACCTCAAGTCTTCTGAGCTAAAAGTTACGTAGGTTCTAATTTTCAAACGTGGTTTTCTAAATTCTTAGTTTTCGTTGATATTTTCACTTCAATTGACCTACGTATCAACTCGAACACTCAGATTTATGCACTAAATCGTCCGTGCGTGATAAAAATTCATCGAAATTTGTTTTTTCACGGTAAAAGGCACGGTGTTCATTTTACCACCCCTGTTCATTTTACCACCACTTCCCCTAGATGCCCTAAGCAACAGTCATATTGTCACACCTTCTAATTTTACTCTGACTCGACTGCCGTGAATCGCAAGTCAGTCCCATCTGTAAAAAGTAGGCATTGTGAAGTTTCCAACATTTGTTTTCCATACGAATATTAAATAAAATCCTGAGGGTTGGGATGAGGAATTCAGAAATCAATCTTGAAACAGTTCTCAGAAAAATACCTCTAAGGATTTGAAAGTGAATCAATGTTTGGTATACTTTTCTGAGGAGTCCGGAAATAGTTCTAAAGAAAGAACTCCAAATAAGTGAATTCTGTACTAATGTAAATGATGTTTTTAGAGAATAATATGTACCTCATCTGAACCAAATCTTAACCTTATTCTTCAGAGAAACTTCAAATTAAAATTTGAGAAATTAGTGGAACTGTTTTGTAAATCCCTGGAACTCCTGAAACTCTAGAACTAGATGTAAAATCTGGAAGAATGTCTGGAAGAATTCCCAAAAGTACACTTGCAGTCATTCTCATGGAAACTCTTGTTGAAATCTTAGAGAAATACCTCGAAAAGGTTCATGAAAAAGTTCGAGAAGGAAATTTTTCTGGGTACTTAAAAAGATCATTTCAAACGATTTCCTGGTAATTGTTTTCAAAGTATCCTCAAAAAAGCTTTCTCAATGGAGTTCATGGAAAGTGTCGTAGAAAAATCCCGAAAGCATAACTGGTAGAAATTCTTAGAGATCAACTTGTGACTTCATTTTGGAAGTTTTTCTCGGAGAATTTCTTGAAGTGTTCTTGATAAATTTTATAGGAATTTGTACAAGAATGTCGGAAGTAATTGTTGAAAAGAAGATAAGCATATACGAAGAACATTTTTTTAAATAATAGTTGCAGGAATTCATTACAGAGATATTGTACAACGAATTTTTGAAGGTATCTTTGAAAAATTTCTGAAGTCTAAAGAAGAATGACTGAAGGAATGAAAAAAAAAAATCGTTGGGGTTGTTTCAGAAGAAGTTGCTTGAGGAACATATTAAATAATTTATGAGTATTTTCTTTCTGCCCCTTTTTCACTCTACAGGGAATTTTCATGTTGTTATTCAATTCGCCGGGGTTAGAGCATAGCTAAGTTTAAGCTCAGTCGAAAAGAGACTTTAAAAAATCGCAGAAGAATAAAAAGAGATACCGTAAAACTGGATAACTTTGATAATTCGGGTAACTTTGATAGTGCGAGACTCACAACATATTAAACGAAATAACGAAGTTTCTGTCAACCAGTTAAGAAAAACGAATGCAAGTATGACACTGCATGTCAAAGCTATTTTTGTTGGAATCAAGTGCATTTGAGGATTTATATGCAAATAATAAAAATTTATAAGATTTTAGCATTTTTGCAACGCTTACAAACACTCTGTTATACGATCACTCTTTGATAAAGTTATAATGAGTTCGTCACTTATCCATGACAGCCAAGTTATAGTAGAACAAATCTCTTAGCGAAAACCATTTGTACAAACTTTGACCTTTTTTGTCAGAAATTTCCATATAGCGTTAAACGCCTTAAAAATGTTCCGTAATTCATTCTATTTTGTTCGATTTATACTCCATTATAAAAGTTACCTCAATACAGAAAACCGACTTTCGATTATATGAAAAATTATATATCCATTCAAAATAAATATTTTGCCAATCTATCAAGTGCAATCGATAGCTAGGATGTCAGTATAAATATGAATATAAATTGTAATTCTTTGAAACAGCATGCATAAATAATGAAGTTTTCTTCGAAAAAAGTATCAAAGTTACCCCGTTTTACGGTATATAGAAAATAGTCATTGATGTATAAATTTTAGTATTTTGGTGTAAATAAATAAAAAAGTAAATAAGAGATAAAAATTTTCTGAGAGTACATCTTCTCATCCCAGACAACCAAAATGTACGTATAACGAAATCACCTGGAGGCTTTATATGTGCAAAATTTCACTTATAAGATGTCGCGAAAAGGCCTTCTACGTACAAAAGTGGAGGCGATATGCGTGCATATATTATGTGATGAATAATAACATACAATGCGAGTGTATAAATATTCTACTGAACTAACCTGTGATCTTATGCGACTTAACTTATGATAACAAATGTTGATTTGACAGCTGCTACGGATTGATCCGACTTACTTACGAGACGAAACAAAATGTACAAATGAACTCAGAAAAGAAGTGTTTTATGCGATGAAACTCATCAATCTGACGAGTTTATCCACGGTGTTTTGCGGGTTTGATGTAATTAGTATGAATAAACGAGTTGTAACGTGAACTTTCATGCGATTTCTGGTTGTCTGGGATATGCTTGAGCCACCAGTTTTCAAGGGAAACTTCAACTCTCACGGAACAGGCTACTGGAAACTATATGACAACCAGCAATCTATGCTGATATGTGACCTATAAATTGACTACAACTGAATAATTTCAAACAATGTGAATGTACGACGAGTGGATTATCCAGTTCAAAATGGAAGTGCTAGGAATAGCCCTTAAGAACTTTATTAGTTTTGAGCTCACTATTGCTGTACTACACGTAGAGGGTAATCTAGAATCCCCATGCAAGTGAAGACTTGTCAAATAGTGTAAATTTCAAATGGAACTCATAAGCCTTCATCTTGTACTAGAGAGAAGGCTTTCCGCGACTCTCCGAAACATCGACCTTTGCTCAATCTTTTCAACTTTCCCGAGGCATGGAATGATGGCACTACCATACATAAAAACTTACGTTACACAAAACTCATATTTTCTAAATATCTTGGGATCTGATTCTATTTCTAACTATGACCGGGATATGGTCAAGCTGTACTGGAAATCTCGAATTTTCATGAGCACAAATCTAAAGAATCAGACAATCGTATGTGCTGGAAATTTAACTCACTAGTCACTTACTGATGGCGACTAATCGATCAAATTTTCAGCGCAAACCTGACAAAGTTCTGTGTTGTGCTCTTAAAAATTCGAGGCTTGGTTTAGATGCATCTTCACCTTAACCCTTCTACCGGCAGCTTCATTTTTTATCGCTAAAAATGTATTCAAATCGCGATAACTTTTTCGTTTCTCAATATTTTTGCTCCATTACGCGTAGCCATAACCCACGTGAATATCTAAGATTACAGAATTTTTATCGCATTCGGATATTCACTCCGTGGAACAATACATTAATGAGAGTATGTTGTGAAAAAATGTAGTAATTTGGTGCAGTCGTCTTTGAGTAATGAGCATTTATGTTTTTGCTACCGCGCTGGCCAAATAGAGATCTTGAAAACTTCAAAAAACCTTATACCGTAATTTTCAGATTTCTCCAAGAATACTTAACCGATTTGCACGATTTTTTCAGAGTAGCTCCTTATTATCTGGCAATGTATAGCCCACATTTTATTTTTTTGATAAATTGACCAGAAACAAAATGGCCGCCAAAGACATTTTGTATGGAGAATGTCGGTTCCCCAAGGAACATTGGAATATTTTCAAAACCATGAGAGCACCAATGATTAATATCGACATGGATTCTTAAACTAGAAGAGTTTTTTGAGAACTTTTGAGAAAAAATGGTGCAAAAACACCAAGAAGCAAAAAAGTTATCGCGATTTGAACATTTTTTTTTGCGGTAAAACATGAAGCTGCCGGTAGAGGGGTACATAAGCAATTTCCATAGATATCTATGAAAATTTATAATGCCCAACTATTTTAGGTGTCTCTCAAGTGGTTTGGCGATTTCAATTGATGATTTGACTTTTATATTTGTCATTTGTTTGACCTGTCCGGAATTCGAATCAAAGTGTCCGGAATATGGGGCAAAAGGGAGAGAGCGTCGCGAATAAGAATCATGATGAGTCCACATATTTCTATTTATTTAAAAATTTCCATGTTGCGGAATGGAAATCTTCACTCACAATTCCAAAGTTAAGTGTTTGGATGCTTCGATAACACAGAGGAACATTATGGAATGGTTTATTTTACATGCTTTTTGAGAAGTTATACTTCAATGAGTCCTTAAGTGTCCGAAATATGAATCAAATCGGTATAACATTTATCGTAGCGTCCCTTCATTGTGTATAGTGTGCAGTATACGTAAAGAGTCATGCACAAATTACGTCACGCTACAAGAGTGGCAGAAGGTCAGCCATAACGTGACAAGCCGTACACAAAGTTAAGAGGACTTATACAAAAAGCGTGACAAGGGGAAGCCTGAATTTGTTTACTACAAGACGAGTTCACTACTGGCTACAAAGTTCAATGCACACACCTTGGTTTACTACACCTTCTCTCCTATTTTCCGGTGTTTTGATCCTTCGACCTTGACGCTTGCTCCTGTGAGGGCGGGCGATGAGGGCAGAATCGAACATGCCGCGCGTCGTTCGGGTAGGGAAATATAAAAAGCGTCGCGGATCGTTAGTATTTAGTGTTTGATCTATTGATCGCGTCGCTTGCTCTCGCGGGGGCGAGTGATGAACACTTGTTTGGCGTACATGCGAGTATCGAATAATATCACGAATCTGGTTAGGCGTGATTATATCATGGATCGCATCACCAAACATCTCTACCTTATCCCACCAACCCAATATCCTTTCCATGACAACCGTGGAGATGCAGAGGTGATCTCGGTCTCTAGTAACTAGTAACGGTAGTCACACTAATGTTCCTTCCCTTCCCCGGTGACCGTAAGGAAGTGGCCGGCGCCGTTATTGACTTTTAGATTTTGAGCTCTCGATTTGTGCACATTGAGAATGGTAAGCTAAGCCCCATTCATTAAAGCTTCAATTGTTCTGGTCAATCACGGAGTAGCAACTACGAATTGTACGGTCATCTATGCTCATGCTCATGCTCATGCTATATTCGTTTTTCAGATATTAAATACAGATCTTTCGAAGATTATAAACTGGTGTAAAATTGAAATCTAGGTAACAAAACAAGGATTGATGTCAATTTTATATTTTATATTCAGACCAACAACACCCCGATACATAACTGAGTTGAAATCAAAGGACACAAAATAACTAAAATATCTGCTTTTAAACAGTAACAATCAGTTGACATCCACTGTTCCGAAAATTTCACTAAATCCTGTTATTTTCAGTAATCCCCAAACCAGAAGCCAAAGCATCAAAGCTTTTGCTACTTTATCTAAAACCCACAAAGCTTTCAGCTGCATTCGTGCTTTCGGCAGTGTGGATAGGGGTTCCTTCAAGCAATATTGCCTTCCACCGAGAATGATGCGTTTGAGATATTCCTTCGTGTCGATTTTGTCGATATCCATATCAAATAATGCAAAGTCCTCTGGTGTAAGGTTTTTAGCTATGGATTGGTATTGATGCGATTTGAAGTCCCATTGGCGCGTCGTGAAAAATTGAAGTAATTCGAGCCCTTGTGAAATCATAGTCTGGAAGCGGCACATGCTGAAATTTATACAAATGTCATTGATGGATATTGAAATTTTATAATTGTCACTCACAATCGTTTTTGCCCGAAGCAGAGCATTAAGAAATCTATGAAATATGCTGGGAGCCAGTGGAAGAAAATTACACAAAATGTGTGGTAAAATTTGTTTGTAGTGATTCCACCATCAGGATACCATACGCCAGCTTCAAACGGATATTCATAAGCGGTTGCTTTCCCCATTTCCAACACTTCCTTCCAAGTCGTTCGTTTGGTTTCTCGGCATGTTACATTGTATACCGGAATTTCTGGTGGCCTGAAAAAATCAAATAAAACGAGATCATTACCCGAATAACTACGAACAATTTAGGAAGTTATTACATTTCTTTCATTTGTCCAATAGTGAACGCGATTGTTATCAAACCGTTGATGGCCAAGTCCACTGGGATGACCTCTGCATTGTATTCGCCATTGCACAACATTGATCGCATAACACCCTTGCCTCCGGCAACCATGATTCCAACAGGACCATTCAAATTATCCACCCATCCTTCCACGGGTTCCTTGTCAGCAGGACATACTGTATAAAGAAAATGATGTTAGTGACATCTATGTATGTGTTGATTCTAATACTTAGCTTAGTCTTAAGAAGCATTTACTACGTTACGCTAATTTTAGCGGCAAAAATATAAAATTTTTGATCCCCTTTCCGCTTCTTTTTCTTCTTTTTTGGCCAACGCTGCTATTCGGCGCCAGTTGTTTGTTTAACGTCGACTGGGTCTAGTTTGTTTAAAATCGCCTAGACAGACTGCCACAAACACCTGGGACCCTACATATCGAAACCCTTTAAAGGCTGTACTCCCCTTCCGAAGGAAGACGTGATCTGGGATCCAAAGTATCACACCTATTTTTTATTTTGATTTTTTTTTGTGATAACCACACAAAAAATCCCACAAATTTTCTTCCTGTTTCAAGTTTGATTGTATTTAAGTTAACTGGGGTGTTTTTACATACAGGCCGTTTCGTATACCGTAAAATGGGGTGTTAAGGGATAAAAACAAAATTCAACTCGAATTTCAAGTAACTTCTACTATGTCAATAATTGAACAAAGGACAGCCCTACCATTTTCTCATCGAGTATATCAAATGACAACTACAATTATGAGGATCCTAAGCCAGATTTTTTGCGATTATCGTGAAAATGTGTGATTTTTGATGGGGTGTTTGAGTTTCGTAAATAAACCATATATTGTCAACAACAAAACAAAATCTTTTTAATCAATAACTTTGATGTCTACATTCAATTTCATATTTTATGTTCAACCTTAATCAGATAATACATTATTTTTATTGAACTTGAAACTCCTGCAAACGCAAACCGTTTTATTTTAGCTGTTAAATATTTCATATTTATTAACCCTTTTTGGGAACTATCAATAAATCGTAAAATTGTCTTTCAATGATTTTTATACTTTATGCAACAGGATCATAATCTATACATTTGCAGTTTACGAAACGTATAAGCTATACAGAGCAACTTCGTAAATAATCCATGACATAAGGACAATTTTAACAAGCTTTTAGTTTTAATAGGAGGAATGGCCAATTTGCCCTGTAAATAGAACACTACACTAAATAACGTAGCGTAATCCGAGGTAACATTGGTCATTTTTTAGGTATTTCTTGAAAATTTCATTGTAAAATACATATGGTGCAAGTTTTATATTTTTAAAACAAGTACTGATACCCATTGCTCTTGTCTTTATACTGCATTTTATTTTCTGAATGTTTAAAGCATGTTTAAAAAAAATGTTTTAAGTGTTATTTTTTTATTTAGCTGATATGGGATAACATTGATCAGCCATGAAAACAACGTTCGGAAATATTAAAAATATCAATACATACTAAAATCATGGTCCCTGAAGCCGAATATGAAGGCCGATCTCTTTCAAGTCATTTGCTTTTTGAGTTATTTAAAAAAAAACAGCTCGAATTGTGAAATACGCCTAAATTTAGGCAATCTGTTAAGGAAATTCTGCATTCTAAACAATAATTTGTGAATTATGTTTAACTGAACATATTTATGCAAGTTTCGACAGCGGAATCGTTTTCAGCGATGTGATTTTTAGTAACAACCATACTTCACTTGCTCATATCGTTTTTAGAACTCATGTGAGACATGGTTCTTTGATCGTGTCATCCCTAATCATGAGAACCCTTGTTTCCAAAAGTTGAAAAATTTACTCATGAACGCATCTTAATTTTCGCAAAAACCTCAATGTTTATTAGCTCTTGAATAGAAGGAAGAGAATCACCATTCATGCATTGAAAATATTTCATCGATAAATGTTGGTTCGAACTTTTTACGAGCTGAGGGTCATTGCGATCAATGTTACCCCGCTTATCAATGTTACCCCGGATTACGGTATTTGCATGCAACATCCAGTGGCATGATCGAAAAATACTGAAGAAAAGTGTTCCAGTATGGAGCGGACATCTAACGCACACTCTATAACACAATGGCCACGAAGTATCTCAAAAAGAGCTCAGAAATGACAAAATATTATTATTATTTACCACTTCATAAGACCACTAAAAGGATCAATGACTTCAAACCCATTTCCGAATAAAATAATCATTTCAACTTTCCAAACATTTTACCAGTGTGATCAAACACGTTTTGAAAATACAGTCAACTCTTCCTTACTCGATATTCCGTATCTCGATATCGAGTTAGAGAACCATAGTTAAAGTTGATTTTCATGGCTAACTCGATGGTTCCTTGGATCGCAGTTGCACTGGGGTTGTGTTCTGTAACGCGATACCTCCCTAATTCGATGGTCCCTTCATTATCGAGTTAGGGAGTGTTAACTCTAGTATCAAAAAAAATCCTATATTTTTTTAATATGTTGTTATCAAGATTTTACTACCGGTTTTAACGATTTTCGAGATTAGAAAATTTTGGTGATATTTAGTACCAAACAAAATAAACCCCTTAACTTTTACAATGCAGTTTTACTTCACGGAATAAGCCAAAAATATATTAGAACAAATTATGGCATAAAACGAATGAGTTTAGTAACTTGGAAAAAGTACTTGTTTTCAAAAATAAACTTTTTCCATAAAAATTATTAAAAGTTGAAATCTAGATAAAATTTTCAAAAGTTTTTGTCTGCGTTAGGATCTTAATTAAATATACTTCTCTTTTAAGTTTCTCACATATTTTTCTTAATATTGTTTCATAGTTCAATGTATTTAGCCTATAAAATTCGAACAAAAATGTTATGAAACGTTTTCAATATGTATCTAGATTCCACAATACTTTATACTTAGCATTTCAGATGACTGATATATTGACTTTCGACGTTTTTGTGACGTGTCAAACATGATGGAGTTGTTCAATCCCTTAAAACCCCACGAGTCATTAACACCCCATTTTACAGTAAATAAGTTCTTATAAATAAGTTATTCATAACATGAAACAGTTTAATTCGACATTTTTACATTTTGAAGAGGTCATTCATGTGAAACGTCCATCCTGTGTTGAAATATTCGAATATTTGAATAACAATGCATAATAGACTGATGCAAATTTTGAAATTTTTGCTCCCCTATGCTTAAACGGTGTCAATTATGATGAAAATCATTCTCCCAAAATTTGAAGTGATTTGGAAGAAATTTGGTTGTGCACAGGCCATTTGAAGTTTCTATGGAAATTACTATGGAAAAGACCAACCTTTTGTGTTCAGTCCTCTAACCGCTCGTAATAATAATTTATGGGAAAGCAAACTGTGAAATCTTCCCAGCTGAGCGGTTCCACGCCGTTTCGCAAACCCGATTATTTTTGTATATTTTGAATCGCCAGAAAATTTGCATACAGATTATTTATGACCAAAAATGCCATTATGCACTTTCAGACCGCCATTTTGAACCTCGCATTATTTTTGAGACGGGCGTATCGGAAAATGCATGGCAAATCTTTAAAAAACAACTCGAGAACGGTTTGTCCGATCGATTTGAGATCTTCTACAAAGTTGTAGGTATTGCTTAGGACTATATGGAGAAAAATATGCACGGTAAAAAAAAGTTACAGATTATTTTTTATTTCAAAAACAAAATTTTAAAATCGATTTTCTCCAGAAACGCATTTTTGATATTTTTTATTTTTGGATATGTTTTAGGGGACAACTTATGTGATTTATTGCACAATGTTTCAAAATGGACAAAAAATGGACAAAAAAGTTATGATTTTTTAAAAAATTACAGATTTTGAAAAAAAATCTAAATAGAGGAAAACAATAATTTTTATGTGATTATTTGAAAGTACAGAAAACTTGCAATCGAAAAGTACTTAAGTGAATTTTTTCTAGGTTGCATCAATTTCGTGTTTCTTCATTCCAGAAAAAAATATTTTGATTGAGCGAATCGTAGCTGAATCGTTTATCGTTTGATCAAAACATTTATGCTTAAGTATTGAAAAAAGAGTGCACGGTAAAAAATATAAACGATATTTTCAAATGTAAATTTGAAGCTAATAGTTCTTAAAAACCGCAACATTGATGTTTTTAATTTTTGGATATATTTTGCGGTTGTTGTAGGTATTGTTTAGGACTATTTGGAAGAAAATATGCACGGTAAAAAATAATGACAGATTTTTTTAATAAAGAAAAATAAAATCGATTTTCTATGAAAATGCATCTGTGATTTTTATTATTTTTGGACATGTTTTAGGTGACAGCTTATGTGATTCATTGCACAATGTTTCATAATGGAAGAATTATGGACAAAAAAGTTATAATTTTATAAAATTTTACAAATTTTGAAAAAATCGGAATAAAGGAAAACAATATTTTTTTTATGTGTTTATTTGATAGTACAGAAAATGCATTGGAAGAGTACTTAAGTAAAATTTTTCTAGGTTGCATCAATTTCGAGATATACTCATACTTATATAATTTTTTTTTTTTTTAAGGCACTCTGTGCTTGTGGCCACTACTGTGCCAGAATCAGTTGATCTGTAGCTTCTTCTTTATCGATACAGATCTATTTTCAACTTATCTATATTTACATCTTACTTTCACTCTCTCCTACTCTTTTACTCTCACACCGAGCAGGTAGGAGAGAGCTCTGCTGTTAGTGAGGCTAGCAGCCTACGAAGAGGGTCAGTTTGTCTCAGTCACCATCTGATACTGACGGAGGATGGAGGTGCTCCCCAAAGCACGGTCCTCCGTGAGGCGTCTTCTGGTGGCTGGACGGGTTTTTTGTGGAGGGGCTGGGAATCGAACCCATGACCTTCCGCTTATGAAGCGGAAGCGTAACCTCAAGGCTACAGACCCCCCTAATATATAAAATTTTCAAATAAAAAAAAGAAAAATAGGCCCTTTTCAAACATATTTCGTGTTTCTCCATTCCGGAAAATTTTATTTTGATTTCAACAACACAAACCAAGTCAAGTCAAGTACACAACACTGAAGACGGCTTTACAGTTGAGGTTGAAATAGTAGAATTGAAAGGAACAGTACTACTCATCTTTTTGTATATTTACAGGCATTCTACTAAACAGGCTCCACAAGGGTTTTCATCACTTTTGCCTGTGTTAGTAGGTATGATGAACAAACACGTTTTTCCCATACCCATACATTTGGACATGGTAAATGAATAAAAGAAAAACGATGCTTTTAAAAAAAAAACAAAAAAAAAACACCTTCTCTATGGTTGTACGATCTTGCCGCGATGAGAGGGCTTTACCCATTAGCCGGGCTTAGCCCTGGAGACCAAAGGTACACCGTTGTGATAAAATCACATTTTTAATGCCACGTTTAGATTTACCGTGTATATCTCGGAAATGATGCATCTCAGCTAAATTTTACTTGAGTATTTTACGATACAAATTTTTCATATTTAAAAATATATAGTTATTTTTCTGTACTCAAAAAAACGCACCAAAAATATCGTTTTACATAAATTCGTTTTATTTTTTTTTAATATTTTTTTTTTTATCCAAAAATTTTCCGTTTCGAGGCATTGTGCAAGAAATTACAAACAATATGCTGCAAAAATTGAAAACATCAATTTTGCGGTTTTTAAGAACAATGAACTTCAGATTTTCATTTGATAATTTCGTTTACCGTCGATGGGGGTGACAATGGGTCTAGGGGGTGAGATTGGGTCAAAATGGAAAAATATGTTTTATGAAATATTTCAGCTAATAACGCTGATATTACTAACATTTATAATTTATATGTTAGGGAACATATTACTACGCATAATTCATCGCAACATCCATTTTTAGAAATAGTAGTTTTTGATTACTATATCAATAAACTCGTGTGTTGAAACTAGATAAAATTTACAACATTTAAATTCTCCTGGGCAAAGTGTCACGCATGAACTTTAACCTTTATCGTTATATTAGTGAAAGGTTGAAAGTCTTTTCATTACATTTCACACGTATTTTCCGGAATCTGTTTGATTTTTCCACAAAAAAATCATTTTTTTCGGTACGGTGTCTAAAACATTAAAAATGGGGGTGAGATTGGGTCAAGCAAGAACGATAGTAAATGAAATTGCAAGTCCACTTTTTTGACATTTTACGGTGCCTGGTGATCTCTTTTTTCATTAAGATGTGTTTATTCTTCCTAAATACAGCATCTCTGAAACATCAAACAAATCTACTTGAGGATTTCATGCATTGAATAACAATGGAACGCATTTTGACAACTTCTCAAACCAGCAACTGTGTTTCGTTCGTGGCAACATCGTATAATTTTATCAAATGCATTTTTTTTGGGGAATTTAAATATGTATCAGTGTTTTCATATCATAGAAACATCTCACGGAAGCACAAATGAGTTGGATCGCTGAAATACCGGGATTATGACGTCAAAATCTGCCTGAAATGTATTGGTCGTGGAATTTCGCACCAAAATTTAACTATTTGCGAAGGTTTAAAATAATCACTGTTTCAGTACACCTTTGGGGAAACTGAATAGGCTGTATGGCAATGGAGATGAGGCTTTGAAGACAATTTGAGGGAAAAAGCAAGAAAATTTATGTAAACTTGACGATAAATGTTGGGTTTACATATTTTTTCTCATAGCTCTTCAATTGGTTGGTATAATCGTTCTTTTAAGAGGCATGTATGCTAATGTGAAACATCTTAGATATATTTTCGTCTTGTTTGCATCGTATTTTATCAATATTTTTCAGTTGTGAATGGTTTTGCAATCATATTCTCAAAAACAAGTTATTTTAACTACAGTGACCCAATGTCACCCCCTCTATGGGGTGAGATTGGGTCATTTTTCATTCACTTGTGGTGCCGCTGTGAATAAATATTTTTCTCTAATTTTTCGAACAGTTGTTAATGAACTATCAAAGTACATACACACCAAATTTGAAGTTTATTGGAGTTAAATTGCGATGGTTATTCAATAAATAAACTGTACATATCCCTTTTTGACCCATTGTCACCCCCAACGACGGTATATTTTTTAGCGTGCATACTTTTTTAAATACTTTAGTATATAGGTTTTGATCAAACAATAAACAATTCAGCTACGATTCACTCAATCAAAATAAAATATTTCTGGAATGGAGAAACACGAAATATGTTTGAAAAGGGCCTATTTTACTTTTTTTATTTGAAAATTTTATATAAATATGAGTATATCTCGAAATTGATGCAACCTAGAAAAAATTTACTTAAGTACTTTTCGTTTGCAATTTTTCTGTACTTTCAAATAATCACATAAAAAATTATTGTTTTTCTCTATTTCGATTTTTTTTCAAAATCTGTAATTTTTTAAAAAATCATAACTTTTTTGTCCATTTTTTGTCCATTTTGAAACATTGTGCAATAAATCACATAAGTTGTCCCCTAAAACATATTCAAAAATAAAAAATATCAAAAATGCGTTTCTGGAGAAAATCGATTTTAAAATTTTGTTTTTGAAATAAAAAATAATCTGTAACTTTTTTTACCGTGCATATTTTTCTCCATATAGTCCTAATCAATACCTACAACTTTGTACAAGATCTCAAATCGATCGGACAAACCGTTTTCGAGTTACAGTTTTTTAAAGATTTGCTATGCATTTTCCGATACGCCCTTCTCAAAAATAAGGCGAGGTTCAAAATGGCGGTCTGAAAGTGCAAAATGGCATTTTTGGTCATAAAGAATCTGTATGCAAATTTTCAGGCGATTCAAAAAATACAAAAATTAAATTTAAAAAATAATTCGTCATGTTCGGTGGAATTGCTCAGCTACAACTTTGCCGAAGACTACATTTTGGTGGGCCTTAAGGATAATTTGTTATTATTGATAAAAAAGTGTAAATCATGCTGAGATGATCATTCAACTACTTTCAGAGCAACACTGCTGTTTTGCTGTAGAACATAGTAACCTGGATTACTTTGATCTATTCTACCCGCCAGGAGCACCACTGTTGCCTGCCGAGCAGTTGGTTAAGCATGGAAAATGCAAACCTAGTTTATGATTAGGAATAGCAATTTATCCTTCAGTCCTATCAAAATGTGGTATTCAGCAAAGTTGTAGCTGAAAGAGTTTCACATGAGCAGAGGTTGTTCACTTTTTCATAAAATATTATGTCGAAGAGATAGAGGTGTGAGCACAAAAAGTTGGCGTTTTCCATAGTAATCCCCATATTAACTTCAAATGGCTTGTGCACAGTCAAATTTCTTCCGAATCATTTCAAACTTTGGGAGGATGCTATTTACCATAATATAAGCGTTTAGGCATAGGGGAGCCAACATTTCAAAATTTGCATCACTCTAATGCATAAGCATAGATGACCGCACAATTCGTAGTTGCTACTCCGTGATTGACCAGAACAATCGAAGTTGCACAGAGATTAAATGATTAAGATTAGCTTACCATTCTCAATGTGCACAAATCGAGAGCTCAAAATCTAAAAGTCGGCTCCGGCCACGTCCTTACGGTCATCGGGGAAGGGAAGGAATGTCAGTTAGACAACCGTTGTTACTAGAGACCGAGATCACCTCTGCAACTCAACAGTTGTCATGTAGAGGATATTGGGTTGGTGGGATGAGGTAGAGATCTGTGAGTCCATGATATAATCACGCCTAAGGGACTGTCCATTAATCACGTTGTCATTTTTTGAATTTTCAAACAACCCCTCCCCCTCTCCCTCGTGGTCATTTGGCCATACAAAAAAATAAAATTTGTGTGGACCGTGGTCATTGACCAGACCTCTCCTCCCCCATAAATGTCAACGTGGTTTGTGGACGACCCCTAACCGAATTCGCGTTATTATAATCGCATTGTACGCCGAACAAGTGTTTATCACTCGCCCCCGCAAGAGCAAGCGACACGATCAATAGATCAAACACTACTGACACTCACGGCACTTTTTCACTATAACGCGAACGACGCGCGACATGTTTGATCCTGCCCTCATCGCTCGCCTCCGCAGGAGCAAGCAATATGGATCAAACACTACTCATTCAAATATTTGAATAACTAAGTCCAGCGAACAACAACAAAACAGGCATAACTGGTTTGGTGTTCATTAAATTATTTTAAACAACGTTCTCAAAAACCCCAGCATTTGCGGAAAATGTAATAGAAATAAATTAATTTCTGTAAAATTTGTGCCCTTTTGCACCTTATTTCGCCATGCCCTCCAATACCGGACACAATCTAGTCTCGTCTCAAAATCTTGGAATGTGTACATTATTGAATGTTTTCACTCCAGGAAAAGTAATTCAATGCCAATTCATAGCATTTGCAATATTCACATCAGAACTTTGAGTCCTATTCAGCCGTCAAGGCGTCCATCTAAAAACTTTTGCATAGGGTAATTTACGGTTTCGGCATCATTCGACTATTATCGGCAATCAAATTCCAAATGTCAAATAAACAGTCTTTTTGTATCAAAACACACCAATGAAAACATTCAGATGATTCTTTGTTTTGTCAGCTCCTTGCTGACTAGATT
The DNA here is from genome assembly GCF_002204515.2 of Aedes aegypti. Lineage (NCBI taxonomy): Eukaryota > Metazoa > Arthropoda > Insecta > Diptera > Culicidae > Aedes > Aedes aegypti. Next base: position 231,321,669 of record NC_035108.1, on the reverse strand, counting down.
TCCGAGACTGAACAAACAATTTCGCCAGAGATGTCATCAATTCAAATAAATACGCCTCCAAATGTGGCTGATTTTGAGCTGCCGAAGAGATTTGCCTGCTATTCTTATGGGAAAGCTGCCGAAGAAAACGAGGCTGCTAACAATAGTAACACTAATATGAGATGTTCAAAGCGTTGTAAAACGTTTCCAAAAACTTTGAACAAGTCTGTCGATGTAAATCGATGAAGGATTTAGCAGCGCATAAACGTAAACAGACAAACACGTAATTTGTCTGCTGATGTCCGAGCAAATCACAAAAGAAGCGATGCATCGGCATAAACTACCGAAAATACGTTAACACCTTTTACAATATTGGAGAAGAAGAATATTCATTCCTCTTGTTTTTATTGTATGTTTGATACCATAATCGACAAAACTCATCAAAAATAAATGTATCAAAATACATGGTGCATAAATTAGATGCTGGACTAAAAATGTGGACGTTCAAACATGGTGCAAAATAAATTTAATTATTCGGCTTATGATTGTATTCGATATAATATTTATATCGTATATTGCGGGTATTTTGAAAATATCCCGTTCTGCGGTAGCCGCCAAGTTCTACCACAGCTGTCAAAGTTCTACCGCAGGCATGAAAATCATTATATCATTGAACGAAACCATCTAATTAAAGTATGCTAGTCCACAGCATTGAAAAACAGCAGAGAACAACAGTCATTTCCGTGGTTCCCTGTGGTAGCTCTTCAACCATAGAACGGAAAGTTATCTCTAAAATCGCAATATTAAATCGTTCTTAATTAGGTTCTTAATTAAGTTTATTTAATTTTTTATCGGTTTCAAACACTTTATCAAGGAAGCATTCGTATTGCAAGAATGTGTTATACTATGCAAATATTGCTCACTGTAATAGCTATTTTTACTTCCGATACACCAACTTGGACCATGATTCATCCATTTTTAAACAAAGTCCGGTATGGACCGATGCACGAGTTCACTTATTTGACGTTTGAGCGGTGCCGAATTCACTCGTTGCCATAGCCACATAAATAACACGGCATCGCTCAAAAGTCAACTAGTGAACTCATGCATTGGTTCATAGGGTGCTGTCCGGCACTGAAAGCTCCCCCGCTACGTATCCTATTTTACTCTATTGGCTCAAAATACTTACCGATACTTGGCCGCACTATACAAACGGGCAGTTGCGGATAGTTGTCCCTGACAAGACATTCAGTCAGTCGTTTAGAGTACGTATATGTGTTGGGATGCGGCTTCAGTAAATTAGGTGTTATGAGATCGAGTGTCTTCTCATCCATCCATTCAATTGCTCGCATTAGATCATACGGGCTATGGTGGAAGTCATACACACGTTCATTCAATACTTCCTAAAGAGTAAATACATAAATTGCATCATTGATCACTGCATGCGAAATGCATTATTCAATATTAGTACTTACCTTATCGCAATAGCAAAAGGCCGTTGACAGATGTAGCAAAACTTGCAGTTTCTTCATCTGTTTGCACAAATCCAGTACTCGCTTCGTGCCAACTGTGTTCATTTCTATGGCATCCTTCAGGTTTGCTTCCAGCTTGAGCGTCGCAGCGCAATGAAAAACTATTTCAGCTTCGTTGGCGAGCCTGTCAACGTCGTCTTTTGAAATGCCCAATCCATCGAATGTGATATCACCTTGTATAGGAACCAGTTTTTTGAACACTTCGGGTTTTTGGTTTTTAATACGTTGAAATAACTAAAATTGAAAACTTTCGTGGATTGAATCTGTTTTGCTATTGATTGCTAGACAATTAATTAACACATCTTTTTCACGACAACCTATGAGTAACTTTTTTCTAGGAGACGCTGTATATTAAATTGAAATGTGTTCATACGATTATAAATTCGAACAGGAGTAAGCTAACAACTAACACAATAGGAGTAAGCTAACAAGTAATACCTTTTCCCCTATTTTACATTTTGTAATATGAATTTATCATAATCTGGAAAACGAGTTCAGTGTGTAAAGAAAATTGAAAATATTTTCTAGTATGTTCGATAGAAATACTTATCAGAATGTAAATTTATAAAACATCATCCATAAACACTTCCAGTTTCTGTTGAGGTATGGTTATAGATTAATGCAGATAGACACCGCACGGATCAAGTTTTCAAACAGTCTCACCTTGCAAGGTTGCCCTTCAATCATGACTAATGAAAGCATGTTCAGGCTATGGCAACTTAATTATGAAAAAAAAAACAATCCGTACTTACCGGTAGCTTGAACCACTCGTCAAGGCGTGCTTGAGGGACCTTTCCACGCTTCGGACGAATCAGTACGTAAATCGTGCGTATTTCGGAACAGGCATACAACAGCTTTTCCAGAAGTACCTAGTTCATAAACGATATTTAATGAGTTTAAAATTCTGCAAAATATTCTAAATATTATTACCTTTCCCATGAATCCGGATCCACCTGTGACAAATATTGTCTTTCCAGCGTACCATTTTTGAACTGGAGTGAGCGACATTATGACCTGTAGAACGAAATGTGATTTTTTTTGTTAGTATAAAAATTCAAATGAACACTAAAGAGAATGAATCAGATTATATTTATATTTTAAATTTTATTGTGGCATCACTGATTTTCATATTACTTCTCTTTTTTAAAATTACAGTGTTGACTCTTCTTCAAAGGATTAAATTTTGACTGATGAAGCTTTAGAGTGGGTACTTCTAAATAAAGGAAACCTTCAAATAGAAAAAAATATTAATGGCAAAACTCAAGAAATTTAAGAAATTACTTGATTTCAGAAAAGTTGTGAATTTAGATCAGAGAAAAAGTTTGCCAAATATATCGCAATTGCAATTTCCGAAGTGTTTGTTCTTTAAGGTGAAGATGAATCGAAGCCAAAACTAAAATATTGAAGAAACGAACATCCGTTTGAGCTGAAAACTTAATCGATTGGTCGCCATCAGCAAGTGATCGACTTTGTCGGTTTTCAAATTAAACGGATGTCTGGTTCTCCAGATTTGTGTTCTTGAAAATTTTACGTTTGGCTTCAATTTATTTCCACCTTAATATAAGAGGAACTCGGGAATATTCCTGTGGATGAAGTTATTCCGGCAGGTCACTGGGTCACTGTACCGAAGCTGGCCATACTGACTTAGTTCACTTAAATGTGTTCTCATAAGCTTGTCGCAAATGTTTAGGTGCAAATTGGTCACATTATCGTAAATTTGAGGCGTCCCGGGACCCGAAAATGGACATCTGTAGGATGAATCAAATATACGAAACATGGTTATCTAATTCAATCGTATTGGCCACATTACACCTCATTTCGAAAATCATAAGAATCTTGAAATTTTCCTACCTTCAGGGACACAAAGGCATAGCACCCTCTTCACCCGACTTAGTGACCTATTAGACTAATGCAAATTCTAAAGTTGTTGCTCCCTTATGCCCTACCGTTCAATGTCAATTATGATGAAAAACATTCTCAACTTTTACGTGTAACAAATTTGATCCGTTCCAACAACTCTGAAAGCTATTCTACTGGTCTTGCTCTTCAAGACATAGAAGAAGCATTCGACAGTGTTTGGCATAAAGGCTTAATTGAGCAATTCTCGCTGAAACCAGGCCGCCATCGGCACCCATCGTTAGAATTCCAATTTTATGTCACTGATCGCTAGTTTTCGATAAAACTTAAGGGTGGTCCTTTTTGTTTTCTCAAATTGGTGGACCCCTCGTACGCAAGCTAGCTAAACAGTTTGCGAAAAAGCCCATTTTTTAATAAATATAGGGTATTTCTTCACGTGATAAGTCTCCTATTTCGCTTGGAACACATAGCAAACTTAGTGGCATCGTATAGACAAAGCATATAGCTTTCATTTAAAGTTAAAAACATGTTGGCGGCCATTTTGAATTTGGCCGCCATTTTAAATTTTGTTAGAAAAATCGTTTTTTCACCATTAGCGCACCGCTCGTTTTGAATTCTGAGATCACCATCAGAAAGCTGAGAAAAAATTGCGTAAGATAGGCTACAGAAACTAGGTGAGCAATGGTATTTACCCTATGAAATGAACGATTTTCTAAATCATGTTCTACGATTTTGACGTATATGGCGAGTGCAATCAATGAAAACATTATTTTTTGTACAACAAAGAAACAAGTTTTCAATCGTTGGTGTTTCATTTGATTAGAGTGAAGAACAAGAGTATTATTTTGAGTGAAAAAATCTAGCGGCCATCTTGGATTTTGACGCCATCTTGGTTTTAATTAAAAGAATGAATTTTTCACCTTGATAGCACAAGTAGCATGTCGAATTCAGAGGCTACCAATAAAAACAAGGTTACGTATACTCTTCTTATTATTACTCTTTATTTTCTTGACGTTACGTCCCTACCGGAACCGAGCCTGATACTAAGCTTGATTAATTATAAATACAGGTTATTAAATAGGAATTTTCTTTTATAATGCGATTTTTAATATCAGAATAATTCTTCGACAAACCTTTTTTTTTTAATTCAGTAATTATTAATAAATAAATGTATTGAATAAAAACCGTCCCAAAAATTGATTGAAATGAACAAACATTTTTATCTCATATGCATTTTTGTCATTGAATGTAGTTTATAAATTGCGCGTTTGGACCAGGGTTGTTAACGTTAATTAACGATTAACGCCGTTTCGTTAATTCGTTAACGTTGATTGTAACGCTTAACGAATCTTCCGTTGACTCGTTTCAAATTGTTGAATAACGGTAACGTTAACGTTTAGCGTTGATTTAACGTCAACGGCTTCGTTATTTTTAACGTTAACTATATGGTATCTGGATATTGTGATACCTAGCTTAAACAGGATTGAAAATCTTTTTTTTTAATGCAAAGGAATCTAAGTGACAGTTTGAACGATTTTTAGTTAAATATACTGAAATGTTCTCATGTTTTCAAGCTATACAACAATATTTCGAAATGATTTTTTCCTTGAATATTTCTTTTAGAATAATTTGTAGGAGATTAGCTTGTTTCTTTTTACTTTCATATGTTTTGTATGCTGGAAAACTCAAATTTTCTCAGAAGTAAATTTTTGCCCCCTCAACTGAGTACATGAGAAAAAGCATAGAATAAAACAGTTTGGTCAATGTAACCTCAATAAATATTTATTTATTATATAATACATTATAAAAAGCTGATGTATGTATTTCGAAGTGCTCAACAAGTGCCATAGAAAGTGGGTGCCTCATCCATCGTTGTCTTTTAAGAGTAATATACTTTTACAGACAAGAACTGCCTGCAATACGAAGTGTTGTTGAAAACATGGCCTTGAATTAAAACAAACTGAAAGTTATTCCTGGTTCATACAGTACTTAGGTAGGTACATGAATTGATCCTTGATGAAGCAGCGTGATCAGGGAGTTTTTCGTTTCATGTTCATACTGATTTTTGGATACTTTCTACCAGATCAATTTCTGTCGGTCAACAGGAGACACCATCTGGAAGACGTAAGCGGCACACTTGAGATCGGCGTCGTCGTTTATCCAATCGAGAACTCGGTTTATAGGTATACCATTATCGGTCTTGCTATAGAACGGGTAACAAAATGGATTAAGGGCTAGAAGTCTCCTTTTTATGGTGGAATCCGAATTCTTACTTGATGACCACTCAACGATCCCGTTCCAATATCCTAGTGCTGAAATTTTACGGATCGGCGCGTGTCGTGACTTGGAGCCACTTGAGTACTGGATTGAGACGACGGAAGCCACCTTCTGATTGGAAATACAGCGAAAACGTATGACAGATCGGTACAATCAAGCTGACTGTTGAATGCAGAATGATGAATTTTCCTTAGAAACGGACATGCATAGAAACGATTTGTTTACGGAAATAACAAAAAAATTCCCCGCAGCTCCAGCTGATAATCAACGTTCGATTAGCGATACCCGTTAACGTTAATTAAACGCAACCCGTTGACGTTGACGCTAACTACAGTGGAAATCAACGCAACGGTGTTAACGTTGACCAACAAACAATTTAACGTTAACGGCGTTGATCGTTGATTAACGTTAACAACCCTGGTTTGGACATTAGCAGGTTTTTTTTTCTCTGTTCGGATGCGCCACTGCGACCAGTATTTAGATCTATTGTGGCATTACCCGTATCCTTAGTGTATAGTGCATGTCGCATTACTCCATTTCCATTGATAGGTAATGAAGCATCGATTTCTGTACAGTTCTTGTTTTGATTCATCAGATATTGATGAAAATCGACTATGATGTAAAGGTCCCGCTATTTATACCCTTCATAGAAATTTACATCTCAGCGAAAGCGCCCCTTAGCAAACATAATAGATTTAATTTCTGAGGAACCAAATCGGTACTACTGATATTTGACCATGCAACGGAACTCTAGTCACATCCTTGTTTCGCTTTTAGTTTAGTCCCAGAAAAATACTAGAAAAAAGGGGCTTTGTGCTAGCAGCAAACCGAATCAAGCTAGAAAATTTGTTCAGTAATCAGAATTCACGTGAGTCCTTGAATTACCAGTACTTAACAGTCCTTGTTGGTTAATACTCATGATTGTTATCCTGGCTTCAAGTGTAGTCTCGGGACTGACCAACTCCGAGTCTTTAACCATCTGCTAGGTAAAATAGATTTTTTTCAGAAACTGTTGCCAGTAACAAGGACTTTGTACCGCGAATCCTTGAATTACCAGAACATATTACCCTAGCCCGATAAACAAGATGAGACTAGGATTCAAATTGGTAGATCTTACCCCGTAATGCACCACGAAAAGGTGATCTACCCGCGTTACGGGTACGCAGGTTTTATGGTAATATCTGTAGTTTTAACGTAAAACATTGCCAAAAGTGCATTAATTAAGAAAAGAAATCTTAAATTTTTAAGCAAAAAAAACCTTGATTTTCTGAACCATGTAGTATCATCTTGAGGTTGGGAAATATGGTGGCCATCTTGGATTTAGACGCCATCTTAGTTTTTAGCAGTTGAATGATTTTTACCATCTCAATTAATTAAATTATAAGACATCCGTTAAAAAAAAAACAGATTTTTTATTTCATAGGTTTAAGACAAAATAAATGAAAGAATTAATGCTGTTCTTCAAATCGAAGATATGCAGAATAATCATTCAGATAGCAAATAAGCGTTAAAAAATCCTACTTGATAATTTGTTTTTGAAGCTAGTTAAGCTGAGGGGCTGGCTCTGTTCCAGTAGGGACGTAATGTCAGGAAAAAAAAGAACAAGAAGAAGAGTAAGTGTAACGGTAGCATTGAAATTCAACATGTTGAGTGCTATCAAGGTTAAAACTCATTCTACTACTTAAATCCAAGATGGCCGCCAGATTTTTTCACTCAAAATAATACTCTTATTCTTCACTCGACTCGAATGAAACACCAATGATTGAAAACTTGTTTCTTTGTTGTTCAAACAATAATGTTTACATTGATTGCACTCGCCATATACGTCAAAATCGTAGAACATGATTTAGAAAATCGTTCATTTCATAGGGTAAATACCATTGCTCACCTAGTTTCTGTAGCCTATCTTACGCAATTTTTCCTCAGCTTTCTGATGGTGATCTCAGAATTCAAAACGAGCGGTGCGCTAATGGTGAAAAAACGATTTTTCTAACAAAATTCAATATGGCGGCCAAATTCAAAATGGCCGCCAAAATTTTTTTAACTTTGAAAGCAAGCTATATCCTTTCTCTATACGATGCCACTAAGTTTGCTATGTGTTCCAGGCGAAATAGGAGACATATCACGTGAAGAAATACCCTATATTTATCAAAATATGGGCTTTTTCGCAAACTGTTTAGCTAGCTGACGTACGAGGGGTCCATCAATTTGAGAAAACAAAAAGGACCACCCTTAAGTTTTATCGAAAACTAGCGATCAGTGACATAAAATTGGAATTCTAACGATGGGTGCCGATGGCGGCCTGGTTTCAGCGAGAATTGCTCAATTGTAAAATTTAAAAAAAAACTTCAATTTTCCAACATACATTGTTAGAATAATTCAAAGTTATCTGTCAAATCGTACACTCCAGGTCAATTATCAGAACTCCAGGTCTGAAAGACTTCCTGTAAGAGCTGGTGTTCCTCAAGGCAGCATTTTGGGACCAATATTATACAATATTTTCACATCTGACCAACCTGAGTTTCCTCAGGGATGTCAAAAATCCTTGTTTGCGGATGACACAGGCCTCTCCCCCAAAGGACGAAGTCTGCGTGTCGTCTGTAGTCGATTGCAAAAAAGTTTGGATGTTTTTTCTTCATACTTGCAAAAATGGAAGATTTCTCCCAATGCTTCCAAAACTCAACTAATAATATTCCCAGAAAAACCAACAGCTCTTTATTTGAAACCTTCAAGTACACATGTTGGGGCCCAGATAGCCGTAGCGGTAAACGCGCAGCTATTCAGCAAGACCAAGCTGAGGGTCGTGGGTTCGAATCCCACCGGTCGAGGATCTGTTCGGGTTGGAAATTTTCTCGACTTCCCAGGGCATAGAGTATCTTCGTACCTGCCACACGATATACGCATGCAAAAATGGTCATTGGCATAGTAAGCTCTCAGTTAATAACTGTGGAAGTGCTCACAAGAACACTAAGCTGAGAAGCAGGCTCTGTCCTAGTGGGGACGTAATGCCAGAAAGAAGAAGAAGAAGAAGAAGTACACATGTTGTAACGATGAGAGGGGTTCCGATAAATTGGTCAGATGAAGTTAAGTATCTGGGGCTCATGCTAGATAAGAATTTAACTTTCAAAAATCACATTGAGGGCATTCAAGCCAAATGTAATAAATATGTAAAATGTCTCTATCCACTTATTAATAGAAAATCAAAACATAGTATTAACCTTCGAGCTGTCGCGCTGTTGTACTTTGTACAACAGCTGTGATTTATATGCTATCATTTCGCAACAAAGATATCTATCGACACCAAACCAAAATGTATTCCTCAAGAATCTTCTTAAGAACAATACTCGACAGTTTTTATTTACAGTATGACCCTTATATTGCGGTAAAATCAACGAATGTACATGGAAGTCGCATAAAAATGAACGCACTGAACGGTTCGAGTAAACCACAATTTGAAATCGGTATATCTCAAAATCTAGATAATTTAGAAACTTGGGGTCTTCAGTAAAGTTGTTCTGGAGATGAAGCGCTATCTTATGGTACCTCATTGAATTCGGAATTTGACCGCTAGGTGGCACTAGTGAGCATGGAAGTTTTACATTTGTTTTGCAGATAATTCAGTATCCTGACCATTTAGAAAGATGGCGTCTTCGGCAAAGTTGTTCAGTTAGTTAAGGACAATCATTGTTCGAGCTAGTTGATTCGAAATTTTGCCACTAGGCGGCGCTAGTGAGCATGAAACTTTTGTTTGCGGATATCTCAGGAGCCTGACCCTTTAGAAAGATAACATAGCGGCGCTAATGAAAAAATGATATTTTTGTTTTGCAATACAGCAGGATCTTGATTTCTTAGATATGCACCTTCGGCAAAGTTGTTCAGAAGCTCAGAGGCTATCATTATTTTACAAAATCTCGAACTTTAAGGATTGAACAAAGAAAGAATTTGAGCTACTGAACAATCGCCATCTTTCTAAGTGATCAGGCTCCTGAGATATTCGCGAAACAAATGTTTTATGCTCACTAGCGCAGCCTAGTGGCAAAATTTTGAATCAACTAGCTCAAACAATGATAGTCCTTGAGCTACCGAACAACTTTGCCGAAGATGCCATCTTTCTAAGTAGTCAGGATCCTGAGATCTGTGAAACAAAAGTTTCATGCTCACTAGCGCCGCCTAATGGCAAAATCCCGAATTTCTTGTCTAAAATAATGATAGCCCTTGAGCTACTGAACAATTTTGTCGAAGACGTCATCTTTCTAAGTGGTCAGACTCCTGGGATATTCGCAAAACCAAGGGTGTTGTACAAAGTACAACGCGTGACTACTCGCGTTACAAAACTTTGCGCGACGACCGAAAGGTTAAAAACAAGCTTTTGATATTCAAGCAAATTTCCTGGCCTGCCATGTTGTATGCTGTACCAATATGGACTATAGCTGTTGTAAAACCAGAAAGAAAGCTCTGCAGAGAATACAAAATCAAATTTTGAAAATGATTTTGAAGCTTCCTCCCTGGTATAGTACTAATGAGTTACATAGAATATCCAATGTTGAAACATGGAAACAAATGTCAAATAAAAGAATTAACAATTTCAGGCAAAAATCGTTACAATCTTCTATTGCCACGATTAATGCGTTATATATTTAGGTAAAATTGGGTTAAGTAATTTAAAAAGTGTTTTTTTTTCTCTTATAAGCAGGTGAAATCAACTCACCTGTAAATGAAATGTAATATGTTGTTAACAAAATGTTAATAAAATCTTAGATTTGTTTTACCAAATTAGGATGATAGTGTTGTCTAATAACACAGAACACCTAGATTTAAGAAATGAATGTAATGTTTAAAATGATGCTAATAAAAAATAAAAAAAAAACGAAACATCAGCATCATTGAAAGGAATTACCGCAGATCAATTTGCCCCCGGATGCCGGTAGGTACTAATGACACTCTGAGCTTATTGCATTGCTCATATTGTGTCTATTATTGTGAAGATCACGGAGGTAAAGCAGCTTCTTAATAACTCTTCTGTTCTGTCCATCAAATTCAACCCCTTCCATGAAGGTCTACCGTGTCTGAAAATCAAAGTGAAGCTACGTTACCTTCGCAAAAAAAAAAGAAAAATTTCCCAACGTTTGCGTTTGCATGGGGCACTATCGATGTGAAGTGGGCATGCATGATCGCAGACGAAGAAAATAAATGAAGGTCACATCAGCCGGCGGGGTGGCATACTGCAGCAAAAAAAAATACCGCGAAGTTTTTCCATGGTGATGAATATCAAAGGAAAACGTTCCATGTATAATGTATTCTTCTGCTTTACGTTACCATTGGAAAATTACCTACCTCTTCAACTTAGGCTGTGTTGCTAATAGTGAATTAAGTTGAAATTTGACATAAAACAAATATCGAATATAATCCTGCTTGGAGAGCAGATTAATAGTTGACCGGTGTGTTACGACGTTCATGAGATTTCCAGAAAATTGGAAGCCACCGCCTCTGGAATGTTAAGGCTCACTAGGCAACTTGGAGACCTAATCAATGTGCTGCATTTTTAAGGTGATATTAAGATGGAACGAAGCCAAACCTCAAATTTGCAAGAGCACATATCTGGAGAACCAAACATTTGTTCAAGCTGAAAATTGATTCGCTTGGTCACTAGCTGGTGGTGACCAATCAATTAAGTTTTCAGCTCAAAAGGGTGCTCGATTCTCCAGATTTGTGCTTTTGAAAATTTGAAGTTTGGCTTCAATTCATCTTCACCTTAACTGACGAAGAATAATAGTTCAACATGCACAGTAACTTAGAGGTGCCAAATAAGCGTGTGTTCGAATAAGGTAGTATGATAAGTTTTTCTTCACCGACCCTCTAATTCGTAAATAGAAGTGACAATCTACAAGTTTGGTAGCATTTTCTCTACTACAGAACACTAAAACTTCGATCTTGTAACATTTTTGTCATAGTGATACTATTCTAGTATACTCCTAATATAGCCCTAAAGGTTTATCGTCAAAAATACTATAACGCTCTAGGGAAGATAGATTGAAATTTTTAAAATTTGGGTTTATTTGAATTTTTGGCAACTATATTTGGTCATCTGCTGCGGAACAATTAGATGAAACAATCAATCAATTTTTCTGATGAATACGATAAAGCCTAACAAGTCAGCTGCAAATTGTGACGTACCTGTTTACTTATCTGCTGCTTAAATTGATGATGCGATAAAACAGTAATGATCATTAGATTTATAAAGGTGTTTTGCTGCTCAGCTCATTGGCTACCATGTACACTGTACATTGTACTGCCACAGTTTACATGCCTCGTTAAGCTACAAATACCGGCATGAAATCAATTTTAACCACACGTGACACTAAGCATGAAGCCGAAATAATCAGTGGAGTATTCTGTTCCTACTTGTTTCCCAGTGGATTTGATGTTTTTAGCAAGTTGCGCTCAATTATGACATATTATATTGCGGCGCTTATATTAAATCCACATCCAGCGGCGGCGGTAACGCGCAGAAGATATGCGCGCAATTCAAACGCAACGTCAAAATTCAAGTAGGCTTGGATTTTTTCGTCCTTCAAGGACACAAGTGTTTCAAATTTGCTAAATCTGAAACATTTTGTGATTTTCATTATCACTGCGACGGTATATCAACATTTTCAGATAATCGCATTACGTGGATTTATCTTGCAGAGCACAATACATTTTTTCCAGGATTTTTTTTCATTAGTATTATTTCAAACATTACATTTATTTCTTATGTCAAGCGTGTGCTAGAATAAGGGCGTAAGTCGCATGATCGATTTCTCTTCATCGATCCTCTCTTCTGTGAATAAAGGTGACAAGATGCAAGTTTGTCAGCATTTTTTCACCTCAGGACGCAAGATTGCATCACTGCCAAGCGACAAACCCGCATCTTGTCACCTTTATTAACAGAAGAGAGGATCGATGAAGAGAAATCGATCATGCGACTTACGCCCTTATTCTAGCTTGATGTATAGGTGTTCTATGAAAGGCAACACTACCATTTTAATTTGGTTCAACTAAATTAAGCTTTTATAAACATTTTGTTAACAAAACATTACATTTCATTTGCCGTTGCAGTTCAGAATTTTTATAGTTGAGTAAATTTCACCTGCCTTTAAGAGAAAAAAAAAACGCTTTTAATGAACTTAACCTAAATACTTCACGCCTTTATCGTGATAATGGAAGATTGCAATGATTTTTCTCTAAAATTATTAATAATTTTATTCAACATTTGTTCCAATGCTTCACCGTTGAATATTCTATGTAATTCATTAGTACTATACCAGGGAGGAAGCTTCAGAATCATTTTCAATTTTTTTTGGATCCTCTATACTCTATAGAGCTTTAATTCTGGTATTACAACAGCTAGTCCATATTGGTACAGCATCCAACATGGCTGGCCTGAATATTAGCTCGTTCTGAAGACAAAGATTTGATTTTCTATTGATAAGTGCACGCAGAAGAATTTCTTTATTTTGAGATTACTATCTTGTTAATTACTCTTACTTACGAACAATTAGTTGTTTCGAAGTAAAATTAACACTAAATTATCCTATTTTAACAAAGCTCCATTAAGGACTGTTCATTTAAGAAAGTGGACACATATTTTTTAAAGCAAACTGTTTATTTTCGAACAAATTCATGAGTTCTCTTGAAATACATGGAAATCAAAGTAATCTCGACCAGATTCACATAATTTTGAAGATTTATTGAGCATTCCTGGATAATGCTCTGACTTTTCTCTTGATGCCTCCCATCGGATTTTGCACAACTTTCTTCGTAACTTTTCTTTATGTTACTTACCAAATTTTCTTGAAAAAATCCATGGAACTTGCTTATCTTCCATCCTTCTTAAGATGTCGTTTGATTATTGCCCAATATTTCCAAATGGGGCGTAGTTATGGACAATTCGATAGAATCTGCCATGTTTCAACAAATTCGACTTTTTCATTCTTTATCATCTCCAAAGTAGCTGAAGCATAGTGAGTCGATGCCAGGCCTGGCCAAAACAATGGAGGCTTGTTATACTTTCGGTAGATGGGCAGAAGACGTTTTTAAATGCATTCAGTTCTGTAATTTTCGCCGTTGATTGAACCCGTTGTGAAAAATGTAGTACTTTTCATACCGCAGGAGCAAATTGCTTGCCATAAAAAACTTTTTTTCCCAAATTTTTCTGTTCGGATGTATTGCACGTCGTCATAAGCATCTGTTTTCGATACATTGTTGAAAAATTGGAATTTGGACACTTCGCGATTTAAGCCAAATCTCGGAACGACAGCTTTTTTGAACACCATTTGTGCAGAATAAATCTGCGTGTCGCCATGTTAAACCGACCTATCGCTTGGAATTTCAACTGTTTTGATGTCAACTTTCTTCTGCTGTCAAAATAAACACTCGAGTACACACTGAAACAAAATTTGAATTTTTTCCTTGGAATTTTCACACCAAAATGTTAACAATCAGGTGTCCACTTTCTTTAATGAACAGTCCTTAAGGCATCCTATTTTAACGAAGCTCCCATAAATTTTGGAGTAATCCACGGAAGAGAAGGATTGGGCATACATTTGGGATCTATTATCATATATATATATATATATATATATTATATATAATATATATATATATATATATATATATATATAATATATATATATATATATATATATATATATATATATATATATATATATATATATATATATATATATATATATATATATATATATATATATATATATATATATATATATATATATTATATATATATTTTTTATTTCATAGTGTTTTTTAATGTAGTTCAAGACAATTGCGGTGCGCATCCTCTGAATGATTGACGATTTAGCCTTTTTTATGATGAGAAACTTGAGCACTACACGATTTGTAAATTCGATGGCCTTTAGGGTTCATTCACAAATTTCATAACGCCAAAAATGACCATTTTTGACACCCACCCACCCCCTCGTAACGCTTTTTGGATGAATATTCTACGAATTTTGTATGAGCCGTAACATTTCGAGGACACCCACCCACCCCCTTCAGCGTTATGAAATTTGTGAACAGGCCCTTATACCAGTCATTGGCACGTTAATAATTTCATATACTTTAAGGCTAAGTAGCCCGTCTAAGTTTTGGCAACAATGATGACTTTTCAGCTTGCATTTCAAAGTGATAAAACTCAGTCTTAATAGTTTATATTGACTTGAAAAAGTATCACCGTACGCACTAACATGCATAAAGTATGCTGATACTTGTCAGTGTGTCAGTGCAAAACCAACTGATTTTCTTTGATTCGAAATCGTGAGATGAATTAGCAACAATCATCAACGACGCGTACAAATTTCAATGACGGCCTACTTCGCATTAATAGCATTAGGAAAAAGACTCGTGTCTGTATTGTCTCAGATTAAACCGTTCAAAAATAAATTTTCAAGAAGTAAGAATGCTAAAACTATGGATTTATCGGCCTAAAATCACAGTCACGTTACTTCAAAGTACATATATCTGTACGGCATTCAGATGCCACAATAAAGCAATTTACGCTTCCGTGAAAAGCGTCAATTTAATGAATGCAATTATCAACGGTCGGATGTTGAGCATCTACTAGTAAACCTTTTGGTGTATTCGATATACTGAGAGTTGCATAAGAAAATGGCACATTTGCTGGAAAGCCGATCTTCAATCTCTGCAAAATGCGCAACTTGATTTCATTGTGCAACAACTTCAAGTAATTTGTCTCGGCGGGAGTGAAGAGTTTGCCTCTGCATCTTATGGCGCTCACGAAATATACTCGAAGTATTCAATTTTGCTGCTGCTTATTGACCTTCTTCGGTGGCACAACACGTGCCATTCATAACTGCATCAATCTGAGCATCGTGCATGTATAAGCTGTTGATTGATCAAAGACTTTACTTTTTGTTTACTTAGACAGTGTATTGCAGATTACCACCTAATTGAAGTAGCCGCAATGCGTCAGCTTATATGTGTTTTGATGTCGACTTGAATCGGTCAATTTAATTTTATACGATCCTGCATCCATCGATCTTCATTGCTTGAAATATTTAATATTTTCTTTGGCTTGCCACTTCTTGTGTGAGAAAAAGCGAATGCAAGGCCATTATGTCAAGGTCGCATCACCTCTGAGAGCAACGAATGCATCACATTGTAAGTCGTTTCTGATGATCGTAGACATATTTTTCTTTGTGGTTCACTGTTCTATGACGCAAGCATAACTCTTTACTTCTTTTTTTTCTTTTGCATTTGCCTTGAGCACAACACTTGAGCCCAATGTGAGTGGCAATTGTTCAGTTAACCGAAAGCCGTAGAAGGTCTAGCTAGAGCCCTCTTATTATGGATTTCGTATGGCTATATTTTCGGACCGAGGCTTGCAAGTGAAAGTAACAAATTCATCGATTCGGCGCGTTGGGAAGCCTACCCCGAACTGATAAATGCTAAAGATCCGGTTAATGAGATTAATGCACAACAGCGGCAAAGTATTAACTTACATTGTTCAATCGTAAAGAAATGCAATAATCCACAATCTTGTATTAGCAGCTCTTTTACATATTTTATCTGCATCTGTTTAGCAATCATGCCATAGCCTTTATATCGTATGCTTGATAGTTGCATCTACGGACCATCGATCTATTTTACATATTACTGGAAACCACAGCCTATTTCGAATTTAAATTAACTACCCTGTTCAAGATCATCTGGTAGTACCGAATGGTGGATGCAACATGAGGATGTTTAGTAAGTATTATAATTAATGGCTTCCAAAGAACAGATACCAATGTGAATAATATAATAATGACAATCGTCGTAAGACAGTCTCGTCGGTTGGGAAAGCATTCAAAATAGAGTATTCTTCTCAGTGTTGTGTTCTAAGGCACTTCTACAGTTTTGAATTGGGAGCATTCTTGGTTAAAGCTGCCCATTTTACATTCGTATTTGTAATGACAAGCATGATTGTAAAGTAAGTTCAAGATCGTGTTTAAAGTAGAGAAAAAAATGCTAGATCATACGGGTATTGATATCAGACACATTCAGTTTGGCTTTTCTTATAGCCACGGACGTTAACACTAGATTAAAGAAGGGTTCAAATAGTCGTACCGCTAAGCAATTCATATGCTGAAGGAGGTAGGTTTTGGGTGCATAACCGTAAGATGGTATGAAATTCGTGGTTATCAATTTCTACGAACATATTAGAAATCGCTGAAATCCCAAAGATTTTCTAAAAAAAAATAGCGGAATCTGTCAACTCTAAGGGGACGCCAAATGAGCTTGAAGTTTGTATGAAGAAAATCTACGAAATATATGAAGAAAACGGTTCCAATTACATTTTCGACCATAAGTGGCGCTGTAGTCGATAAATTTCTTTCATTTTTTATTTGAAGACTCTCCAACCAATGCCCAACCAACCAATCTTTCGATTTTCTTTATAGATCTTTGTCCAACGACGGCGATTGCTAGTGATTCAAAACGAATCGGTATCGCTCGCTTTCGAAAATCATTGACTGGTTAACGGGTAGTAAATCAACTGCAACAATCCGGAAGTCAAAAAAAGTCTATTTTGATACAATGTTGTGTTCTACAATGTTATTTGATGCACCACATACATTGGGTTCATTGAAAACAGATAACATACAAATAATTTTGTGCTGGAAATTGTTTGTTTTTCGCTTACACTGTTTACAGTTTTATCAAAATACATTTATACAGTAGACTGGCCCTTAAACCAAAAAGTTGTAGAACTCAACGGGGCACCCCCTAGATATGTGCCATAAGGTAAGAAAAAAGCTCTCCCAGCTGGCGCTTTCGATTCGTAGTTTGTATGGAATATTCGTTTCAAATATATTGAAAATTCACACTATGTCACTGTTTCGTTCCGTATACTAGTTAATCGCGTTCATTTGAACCCAGAATGACAAATTCACTAGTTGATACCCTAATAAACATAGTTGCAGAAGGTTGTATCTGGATTCATGCTCATTTTCATCAACCTTTCAGTTGTTGAAAGTTAGGCTTAGATCAGCACCCCCGTACAATCACATATATGCATGTACCTTGTACCGCAGCTCGCCCAGCGTCATAGGTGACTATGATGCGCTTAGTGGCTACCACCCAGCTAAGTTGAAGAAATACTAAGCAATATTGCAAATCTACTTCAGATAGTTAAAACACCAACTGGCTCAATTTTAATCATCATACAACCTTCTACAATATTGTTCGCTATGGTATTAGGTAGTGTTTTTGACATTCTGGGTTTAATTGAACGAGATAAACAATTTTTATGACCCGAACAGGAGATGATGTGATGTTTCCCATATGTTTGAGCTGAAAATCCCATATCAACTTCAATTCAATTGCGCCAGCTCATGGAACGAGCAAATGAGCTGAAATTTTCAGGAAGTCTTCCTTTAACTCTAAGGAATAATCCTGGGGGTGCCCCGTCAAATTACACAACTTTATTTTTCTCTCATACTGAGCTGGGCCAGTCTAATATACAGTCAGAGAGCTGAGCAAACATTTTTTTCGGAACAAATAATCTTTATAAAATTTGTTACAAGATAGGGGTTTACAGACTTGCCAAAATTCTATAAAACTGAGCATTGGAACAAAATTGTGCCAAAAATCTAGTTTTTCCGGTTTTAAAAATGGTGTCAACCATATGAAATTAATTTTATTGATTTAAATTCATCCCAAACCATATTCATAGCATCTAGAAATATGATTGTACTGTATTTGTCTCTTTTGTTTTTCCATTTTTCCACTCATCATTGGTAAATACACAAAAATCGTCAAAAATTAAGTGAGCAAGTCAACTTTTTAGCACTAATAGGACAATGTACATAGGAGAATTTTCGTATTCTCGGCAGTTTAAGCCGATGGCGCGTGTCTTTTGGTAATTTACTATAACATAAGCAAACAAAATACGTGGCTGTCTGTTAACATATATGCGCTGCCTATTCCTCAAGAGTCCAGAGAAGTGTTTATAGAATTGTAGAATCGCCCCCAAGATATGTAATTTATATTTTTGTATTCAAGAATCGCTATTCTATGTTGAGATTCTGATCTACATCTTATCAGAATTGTATGGAAGTTGACTATGTTATAAAATTTACTTTTTATGACAGCCTGTCTTGGTAGTGTCATTCTCAAAGAACACCCAAGCCGTTCCCATAGGGGACGTTAGCCACAAGGAAGGACGTTTCGAGTATTACTGTTTCATATGGTATGCCCTCTTCAATATCTAATCCAATTTCTCTCGCCGTTCCCTTACGGTACCTATCCATCTAGTATTCATTGCTCTCTTCTCCATGCTCCCTCTTACTTCGAACAAAATGGACCGATATGCCGATAAACAAATTCAAAAGCCCAATATAACTTCCTACTTCTCCACAAAGTGTTTCGTAATTCAAGGCAGCGTTTCCTGAATTTTAGCCATGGAAACCTTGCTATGGTCTTATCCACCGGTGTACTAAATTCACTCGGACCAAAATATTTGACACTTGAGCGGGGATGGCTTCCGTATGCTCCCCACGTGTTCTGGCCCGCTCTAGTGTCAGAGGATAAGACCACTAACAAGCTTATCGTTTCATGCACGAGTTCACTATTTGACGTTTGAGCGGTGCCGTGTTATTTACGTGACCATGGCAACAAGTGAATTCGGCACCGGCCAAACGTCAAATTAGTGAACTCGTGTATTGGTCCATAATTCACAATGAACCAATGCATGCGTTCACTCGTTGACGTTTTAGCGGTGCCATGTTATTTATGTGACCATGGTAACGAGTGCATACGGCATAGCCCAACCGTCAAATTAGTGAACTCGTGCTTGGTCCATACGCCTGCAGTGGACCGATGCGCAAGTTCACTAATTTGAGGTTTGAGCGGTGCCGAATTCACAGGTTTCCTTGGTCACATAAATAACACGTTATCGCTAAAACGTCAAATAGTATTTCCCCACAACCCTTTACGCTATTAACCTTTACGTTACCGGCCTCCGACAAGGCATTTTCAAACAGCTGCCATTTCGTCAGTTTCCATTGGATTTTTTTGAAACTACCCTCAGTTTACTTTAAAAAGGTTTCAGTTATTTGTCATAAATGGACAATTCTGTATTCGGAACCATGCCGGAGATATTCCGGGTTGTACTGGGGTCACGAGGGTGCCAAATTCGGGAAATGAGATAATTTTTTTATTTATTTCAGCTACAACACTAAAGTTTTTATGTAAAACGTGAAATAATGGTCGATTGTCATCATTTCAACATAATTTGAATAAGTGGACCTTTCCGAAACATAGTAGCCGGTTCCGCCAGGGCCAGTTTGGGTACATTTCCGCTTCATGTCCAAAACATACCGTGCGACGTCTCAATCTTCATGAATTCGGGAGAACATGTCAATAAAGGAAGAATAAACTAAATTTCAAAAAAATGTCCCCAAAGAGGCCCTCGTGGAACCTGTGCCAGGAGGTCTGGAGTGGCCACATCTGTTTGTACCGATGTTTTTCTTCTTTTATTGACATGTTCTCCCGAATTCACGAGGATTGAGACGTCGCACGGTATGTTTCCGATAAAAAAAACGGAAATGTCCTCAAAAAGGCCCTGGCGGAACCTGTGCCAGGTGCTGTGGAGTGGCCACATCTATGGATATTTAGTTAATTCTTCCTTTATTGACATGTTCTTTCTAATTAGAGAAGATTGAGACGTCGCACGGTATGTTTCCGACAAAAAACGGAAATGTCCCCAAAGAGGCCCTCGTGGAATCTGTGCCAGGATCTGGAGTGGCCACATCTGTTTGTACCGGAGTTTTTCTTCTTTTATTGACATGTTCTCTCGAATTCACGAAGATTGATACGTCGCACGGTATGTTTCCGACAAAAAAACGGAAATGTCCTTAAAGAGGCCCTGGCGGAACCTGTGTCAGGTGCTGTGGAGTGGCCACATCTATTGAAATTTAGTTTATTCTTCCTTTATTGATATGTTCTCCCGAATTCATGAAGATTGAGACGTCGCACGGTATGTTTTGGACATGAAACGGAAATGTCCGAAACTGGCCCTGGCGGAACCGGCTACGATGTTCCGGAACGGTCCACTTATTCAAATTATGTTGAAATGATGACAATCGACCATTATTTCACGTTTTACATAAAAACTTTAGTGTTGTAGCTGAAATAAATAAAAAAATAATCACATTTCCCGAATTTGGCACCCTCGTGACCCCAGTACAACCCGGAATATCTCCGGCATGGTTCCGAATACAGAATTGTCCATTTATGACAAATAACTGAAACCTTTTTAAAGTAAACTGAGGGTAGTTTCAAAAAAATCCAATGGAAACTGACGAAATGGCAGCTGTTTGAAAATGCCTTGTCGGAGGCCGGTAACGTAAAGGTTAATGGATGACAACACCTATCTTTTTGCAAATCAAAATTGATAAATTAAAAATAATAATTAGATTTAAGTCAACGACAATATTGCTTGATCTTTACTAAACTCATGGATTATACGAGATTGACGGAAGCATATGACTGTTAATTTTGAATCGAATTCGAATTTACGATCCTTTGATTCGCATTAATTTTGAACTAATTTTATAAAAGCATTGCAAATATTCAGGGTTCAATATCTTCTCATATTAGTTTTTCATATGCATTGATATGGGGTCATACACAAATTACGTCACGCTCCAAGGGGGGGTCGAGCCAAGCGTGACAAGCCTTACAAAATTTTCGGAGGCTCCATACAAAAAATGTGACAAAGGGGGGGGGGTCGAAAAAGTTGGAATTTAGCGTGACTTCAATTATTTTACGGATTTCTGTGAAATCTCAACAGCTGAACGGTTCGGTAAATTGAAGGAGTACGGTAAATTTTTACAGTATTCGGTAAAAATTCATCGGAATCCGTAAAATTCCGACGAAGTTACGATGCTTTATTTCACCGAACTGTTCAGCTGTTGAGATTACGGTGAAATTCCCCGATTTCCGGTAAAACGAGCTTTGTTTGATACCTATGCAAACATTTTTTTGTTTGACTATGTTTGCAACAGGTAAGGCACAGAACTACTTGGGCACCTTCATAATTTAACTTTACATGGGAGTTACTCTCGATCATATTGTCGGATAGTTCGTAAGCAGATGCACTGTCATACACTATAGCTAATTATGAGCTCAATAAAAAAAACATTAACAAAAAGAGCCTGGAATAGGATTCGGCTTCATATACTCCTGGAGAATTAAAATATTATTATCGAATTTAAAGCTCAAATTTTTTGGAGCACAATTCTGTAGTACTAAACATTTTTTGTGTTGAAAACTTGATCGATAATTACCAACAGCAAGTGACCAATCTATCAAGTTTTCAGCTTATACAAATGTTTGGTTCTCCAAATTTGCGTCCTTATTTTTTTTGTTTTGGATTCGATTCATCTTTCCCTTAATGAAATATTGGTCTACATAAATATATTACTTCACGATTTTCGTAGGAATTTAGGGTCGATTGAAGCGTGTAAAAAAGTCCAAATATCAAACGGACTGATGATGACGAACAGGTGCTCCGCACAACAATTTTATTTCAAAAAGTGCTCCGCGAGCCTGAAAGGATGAAAACCCCTGTACTAGAATATTGTCAATGCACTCGATTTAGGGCAAATTTTCGGCATATTTGTTAAATTGAAGACGATATTGAAACTTCTGGGAAAAATAGAAGAAACTCCCACTACAGGGAAAACAGCTTTAAATTTTACTTCTAGGCACCATCCACAAATTAGGTAACGCTGAAAGGAGGAGTAGGCTAAAGCATACGGCTCATACAACATTTAGAGTTTTGTTCATGAGAATTGTCTTAAATTAATTAATTAATTAAACGAAAATACTACAACAGTTTTGAATGACACTGCAATTAAAAAATACGTAGCGCTGGAATGGGGAGAGGCTAAAGCGATACGGCTCATACAACTTTTTTTTAATACAAAAAGCGTTACGGAGCAGGGAGATGATTTGAAACATATCAATTTTGGCGTTACGTGATAAATGAATGCTGCCCTTTGAAATTCATATATTTGTAACAGTATTACAAGTTAATGCAAAACTATTATTTCCAGGAAAACAGAAAAATATAACTGTCAATTTGGTTAACGATTAAACTCAATGTCTGCAGCAAATGAGCAAGTAATAAAAGAAGCATTTTGTAGATGTAATATTATATCAATTTTGATGGTGACCATCTTTGAATTCTAGCAATATTTTTATTTAAAAAAATGCTTTGGAATTTTTAAATCAAATCAACAGATTTATTATGACAAAACATACAATAATAAAATTTTTATTTTTTTGTATTTCATATGGTAGGGTGGGGGGAAAGTTTCTTTTTGAATTTTCAGCGCAATTTAAAACAAATGTTATCATTGTCGTGGTGGTACATTATATAAATTGATTGAGATTTGGTAAAGTTATGACTATTTGTTGGTGTCTAGATGTGAAAATTGTTGTTTTAGGTCTTCTTTGATTGTTTATGTGAGGGCGTAGCTAGGCAGATCGTAAGGATGCTCTAAGGTATATTTCATTTGAAAGTTTTTAATCTGTTTTTGTACCCATACTAGGGCAACAGTACGAATCAGCGGGGAAAACTATTTGACCCATATATGTTCTCACACAAAATTGCTCAAAATCTGATCAAAATTTCAACTATTCAATTATTTTTTAGATGAACTGTAATTACAATTAACTTTGCTTTAAGTAAATTTATGATCAAAATAATTTCTATTTTATGCAAACTTTTATACTGGTAGTAATCATTCCTTTAACATTAATTTGTATTTAAATAAGCGACACTAGACACATGAAATTCACACAGACCAAGTAAACATTTGAAAGAAAATCTAAAATCGGTTAACAGTTCGCTGAGAACCAACTGTCTGTAACATTGAAGTTAATTAACTCATTACGCGTGGTAAAGATGTACAAATTATGGGTGAAATTATGAAAAAAATCCACGTGCTCGGCGGGGATTTGAACCCAGGACGAAGAGCGCTTTACCAACTAAGCTATCGAGCCACTTGGTGACCCAATAACTGAGTTGTATGTGGGTTATGAAAAGTTTATAATTAATTTATTAACCATGCGGATTGGATTACCGAACAGCTCAATATAAGCGTCAATTTGTAACATTTAGTTGCCACTGTTTTCCTATTAGGGTAAATGCTCCCTAAATGGAGGTAGTTTGCTTTGCCTATAGACGTTCCGATATTTCTGATATATTGTAATTTTGCTGTCGATATTAGATATGTTTGTATTGATACTTCCTATTTAATATATCGGTTTTATCAATATTTCCTTCCGATATATCGTACACTAGTATTTGGAAGACAATTGTAGGGAATTCACCAAATATAATTTATTGTTTGTACTTGAAAATATCATTTCCTGTTTGAATTATAATATAATGTTAATGTATCTTGAAGAAATATATTTATGTCAATATTGGTCAAGAAGATACCGATAACCGTGATGGGGGTGACAATATTTCAGAAGAGTGAAAATGGGTCAAAATGTAATTTGAAATATTTCAGCAACGTTTTGAAATATTGGTGTACAATTTTCATGATGTTTTCATACCAATCTTAAAAAAATACTAGCAAAAGAAAATGAATCTCTAGTGCAAGTACATAATTTAAAATAAATCGCCGGAAAAAGCCTGAAAATAGCTTATTTTGGAGTGTCATAGAACACCAAACTTTTAGAAGGACTAATGCTATTTTAAAGTTGTTTATTAATGTTCATCATATTCATTGCAATTGGAAAGTTTTCATACTTTTATAGCCAGTGAAAAATAAACAAATATCGAACAAAAATTTCAACATTTGCAAATGCACTACCCATGAACGTATTCCCATACTGCAAATAATATTTCAAATCAAATTGCCAAAGCTTTCCAACAATAAAGCTGAATATATGAGTTTTTATCCATTCACACCCTAAAGGCTGTATTCTAAGACTTTCCTACAAATTTTACGAAACTAAGCGATATAGAAGTTTTGTTCCATTGAAATATATCATATGATATTCCGATAGGGAAAGTGTACCAGTTATGGATATTGTGTCCCTATTTGATCATATGTGTTTTCTCGAAAACTTTCACATTTTGAATATTTTTGAATGTTTCAACATCAAGATATATTTGATATCAAACTACTTAAACACACACTATGATTAAAAATTTGAAGATAATAAAATTATCCCGTATGGCGAAATAGGGAATCAATATGTCCAAACCTGGTACACCTACCCTATGCAGATATTTTGAATCAATATATCGATGGTATTGATACTTTGATTCGATAATAATCGTATCGTTTCAAACATCGGTACTTAACTATATCGGAATGTTCCTAGTTTTGACATGTTTCGCACTAAAAAATGACTAAGTGATATTTTTCTATGATGTACGATGCAAAAATGATATAAGCAATCAAATAATATTCATGAAACTTTAATCGTTGAGCTATTGAAAAGAATTATCCTGCTAAAAAAATTTGCTTCTTCTCTAGGTAAATAGTGGTGGTACAACAGTACCCTTAGTAGAGGGTCCCATGCTAAACACATACCTCCACTGAATGAACGATGTTCCTATTCGTACAAGGGTGTTTGCGGGGTAATTTTGAATAATTCGTGATTTTCAAACATTTGATTGATAGAAGGATTTGAAATCTATCGACAATAAAATCGATTTTTTCATGATTTCATCATCATATTTTAGCTGTTTTTCCTTATGTGAGCCACTAGGGTATATGGCGTGTTAATGGGCCCGTTAGCGACCTCGTTATTCGACAAGACCATGCTGAGGATCGTGAAAGCCGGTTCAGGATGTTTTCGGGTTGAAAATGAAAATTCGCAATACGCATACAATTAATTAGGCCTGCTTTTTGAATCGCGGGCCAATGATCATATCAGATTTGTTTTGTAAATTCAAATGAGAGTGATAAACATTTATTTTGAAGAGATTGAAAATAGACATTTGTTGGTCTGAAAGACTTACCGAAGATTCTATAAGAATTGTGCTCAGAATTTTGTCAAAATCTAGACTGTCCGAGATTTTATAAAATCATTCTCAGAATTCTTTCAACGATTTTGTCAGCATCTCAACTTATTTTATTATCCTGCCCAGGGTTTTCTTAGTTAGTCCCGGATTTTGTGAGAATCCTGAGGATTCCGTCATTATACAGTCGCCTCTCCACATCTCGATATCGAAGGGACCATCGAGATAGGGAGAGATCGAGACATAGAACAAATTTTTAACGAATACTAGATTGAAAATCACTCCGTTGCCAGGAAAATCAACAACAAACAGATGTCATTTCGTCTTCGCAAATTGTTTTGAATCTCTAAAATCCAGTCTAGTAACCTTTGATAATGGGCATATTGACATACGGAGAGAAAATTGGGAACGAAAATCACATCGAGATAGGGAGATATCGAGATAAGGAGGATATCGAGATATGGAGAGTGAAAATGTATGCAGGGTGAAGGGACCGAAAAAATCATCGACATAGAGAGAGATATCGAGATGTAGAACATCGAGATGTGGAGAGTCGACTGTAGTTCCATTCTAAAAGCCTGATCTAGAATCTGGAGAAGTATGTCCTGCTCAGAATTCTGTAATTCATTGAAGATTGTGGGAGAACTTTGCCCCCCAGGATAATGGATCGGATTCAGCGATGACTAGAATTCTGACTACAGGTTCTGTGACACTCTTTGCCCAAAATTTTGTGAGAATCCTGACCATATTTTAAATGTAATTTATGTGAGAATGTCTTGAATTGTATGAGTTGCTAATTTGAATTATATAATAAAAAAGTAATGTGAATAGATGTCTTGTACTCAATCCAAACTTTTGAACGATTGAAACATAAATCAACACTTAAAAACACGGATAGCCAAAGAATTACTAAACTTTAGTAATTTATGAGTATTTCCTATCTGCATCTTTTTCACTTTGTAGGACATTTACAGCAGAATGTAGTGTAGAAAGATCGAAAATCAATGTAGAATATAAATGTTCAAATTGAAGAATATTAAGTTATAACAATTAACCTTAGAATATTTAAACATCAAGTTTGTAGAGCAGCAAATGGGCCATATATGCGAAACGTCTTCAAGCTTTTCGCGGTGTACACAAAACAAAGCCGCGGGTCGTATGTTAGTCAAGCCTACAATGAATGGTCAATACTCTTAGTTAATAATTTTGGAAGTGCTCATAAGAACACAAAGCTACCAAGCAGGATCTGTCTCAGTTGGGACGTAATCGCACGTTTTCCGGCATTACACAAAAAGTTAGACACACGTGGATTATCTAAAGCTGAGATGAGCATCCAATTTCTTTCTAAATCTGTGCCATTTACAATTTCAAACCTGTTTAGGTATTGAGCAAGTCAACAACTAGAACAGGAATTTTGCGCAGATTATGTCACATATTAGCACAAATTAATTTTTCTATTACCATTGTCACAGCCCAATTATAACCTTGAGCCAAGAAGTATAATAACACATGAAGAGCAGAACTTTCGTTTTTCTTTCCTTAAATCGATCTCACATCCATTTGAATCATGCAACTCAATTTAGTTAACTGAAACTTACTAATGATTTTGAGCGCTTAAAAAACCTGTTCGGGATACTGGATACCGTACTCCGCGTTTTGATTGTATAGGATCTGTCACATTACGAAATAATCAACTTTTCAAATGCACTACAGCTTCAACACTTAGCACAAGCTGCTGTTAGCGTTTTTTTTTTCAAATCTTGCTTATTACTATATTGTCTTATTTGTATTCACGTTTTAGCAATACAAAGTTGAGTTGCACACATTTTCACTGTTTGCATTGTTACATATAATATAACTTCTCATTTGTGAAAACTCATGAAAAGCAATGACTACAAAGCACCAATATCGGTAGAACACAGAACTCGAACTCATACAAACCTTTGTTTATTAAGCCAAATACGCAAAGCTAAACAACACGCGCAAAACCAGTCACGATCACGAAACCCGACCACGTTTGGGCGTCTGAACAGCGCAAAGTCGTTGACTCAACTGATCAGACGGAAAAACTGTAATAGAAATGGTTAGCCTTGCAAGCATGCTTGTTGGATCTGTTTGGAAAGGAAACGGTGCGCAGCAGTACAAAGTGGGGGTCATAAAAGGGATGAAATTCAATACGCGTAAGTAGTAAGCTTCACGAAAGAACAGTGCAAAAAATGCATAGGGAAAGCTCCGAAACAAGCTTTTACCGCAACTAGTATAAGTTTTTTTCGTTATAACGAAATAAACTTTAGATGGAGCTGTTAATTTATAGCACTCATAGAAATTATAGTGCACTATTTATGGCTATCCATTATGGAATAATCCAGCGGCACGCATACAAGAACTTCATCGTTTGGTCAATGAGGCATGCTCGAGAACACCAAGAATTGTATGCAATTCCTTCACTGTGAAAGATTTCTACCCTTTCTTTGCTTCTATAGACGGGATCAATCTTATTCTATATTATCTTGCCATTTAAATGGAACACTGGAATTTCCAACATATAACAGTTTTTCCTGATAGCCATTTGAATTTGTGGTTAATTTCCACATAACGCATAACGCTCTGTCCAAAATATGGTTTTTATCTTATTTATAGCAATATTATGAGTAGGCACACTTCGGCAGAGGTTATTTTTTTTCTGAAAGCCGATATTTTGTAATACTCAGAATAGATCTTTTACATTGAATTGACATTTTATAACATATTTTACTTTTTTAACAGTGAGCTAAATTTTTAATCGTACAACCAAAAATCCTAAAACTGAGAAAAAAATCATTTCTAATTCATTTTTGGTCTGTCTGTCTTCCCATGTTCGTATTTTCAGGGTTCCTAAAGTAAAGATGCTCCAGAACACAACATTTTAGAGGCAAATCGAGTTCTAATTAGTATATCAATCCACGCAGAAAAAGAAATACATTATAAAACCCCACAAGAATTTATTTTCCAAAAAAGAAAAAGAATGGCACTCATTATGCCGTAAGACGACGTTTTATCGTTTTCCCATAGGAAAACAATTCAATATGCGAACTTTCAAGCGCGATAAATGGTTTACGCACTAGATGGCACTTTAGGTTGATAGTTCAAAGCTCAAAATTACATTCCAATTAGACCAGCTACGGCCACCCGGCTCTCCAAGCGAGAACACAGTGGGAGACGATTTAGAAAATGTGACCACACGTCAATGCGCTCATCTTCGCTCAAAGATTATTCAAAAATTACGTTCATTATTTGGGGAGGGGGAGGTCTACGACAGTGTGTGTATCATGTATTATTTTTTTTTTTTTCATTTTTTTATATTTTTTTATATGACAGAAAAGAGAGGCGGGGGGATCTCGAAATTCCAAAATCCCAAACCTTATGCCGCAGATCCCGTTTACCAATATTGCCTAGGCGGTGGTGAAGAAATCGCTTTGGCACCGGACGAATTCTAATATTAAAATAATCGCATTATGGTGTTGGTGTTGGTGTTCAAATGAACATGATCATATAAATTTATAATCATTTTGAATGTTCAGCAATAAATACCTAGCTGAAAAATCCAGCAAAAATATGCTGATTTCAGCGAAAACATATTGTTGTGTACATTTTTAATCGTTATAGGTACCAAAAATGTACATATCTTATTCTCACCTAAAGAAACGTATCTAGGGCTCATGCTAGATTAGAATTTAACTTTCACAAATCACATTGAGGGCATTCTAGCCAAATGTTACGAATATGTGAAATATCTCTATCCTTAATTAATAGAAAATCCACAAAGCTTTTGATATTCAAACAAACAAATCAGGCCAGCCATGTTGTATGCTGTACCAATATGGACTAGCTGTTGTAATACCAAGAAGAAAGCTCTGCAGAGAATCCAAAATAAAATTTTGAAAATTATTCTGAAGCTTCTTCCCTGGTATAGTACCAATGAGTTACATAGAATATCCAATGTTGAAACATTGGAACAAATGTCAAATAAAATAATTAATAATTTCAGGCAAAAATCGTTACAATCTTTTATTGTCACGATTAATGCGTTGTATATTTACGTTAAGTTAGGTTAAGTAAATTGAAAACGTGTTTTTTTTCTCTTATTAGCAGGTGAAATCAACTCCACTGCTACGGCAAATGAAATGTAATATGTTGTTTACAAAATGTTAATAAAATCTAAAATTTGTTTTACGAAATTAGGATGATAGTTTTGTCTAATAACGCAGAACACCTAGATGTAAGAAATGAATGTAATGATTGAAATGATACTAATAAAGAAATTTAAAAAAAAGTTTTGAAGTTATGTGCGAACAAACCTTCGACGTCCATATTAATATAAACAGATACTCATGAACGATAAACGAGTTTCAATTATTCAGAATATTAATCCACACAGAAGTAAAATGCATTTTGAAAACCCACAAGAATTTATTATCCAAAGAAGGAAAAGAATGGTGCCCATTATACCGAGGTCGTATGTACACTCCCGTGCATAAGTTTGGGTTCACCCCCTAAAAAACATGCAAAAGTGTTCTGTCCATATCTCTGTTATCACACGTCCAATTGAAACTCTCTAAGCCGTATTCTAAAGGCAAAGAGTTATTCTTACTTCGTATGTATTTTTCCGAAAAACATTTTTTGAATTTTGTTTACGGAATTTTTACTTAAAGTTGTTATATTTTTCAAAAAACACACTGAAAAATCATATCTAATTTCCTCAGCATTGGATCGACCAAAATTTTAAATCAAAGTGTCATAAGAATCGTTATCTTATATTGTTTGAAGAGAGCTCATGAAATTTTGGCGGAAAAATCTGGAAAGTATTCAAAATCAAAGAAACAGTCAGTCAAGTCATCGTGCAAAAGTTTGGGTTCACCTGAACTTACTTAAATCTGTGAAATCTCAAACCAATCATGTACGCGCCATCATTTGCGCTCAAAAAAGCTTTAAACTATTAAAAACGGTTGGAAAAGGGCAGAGATATTGACAAAAATGATGTGCGTGAGGCTCAGGTGAACCCAAACTTTTGCACGATTTGCATCATACTGGTTCACCAAACTTTTGCACGATGACTTGACTGACTATTTCATTGAATTTGAATTCTTTTCAGATTTTTCCGCCAAAATTTCGTGGGGTCTGTTCAAAGAATATATGATTACGATTCTCATGACACTTCGATTTAAAATTTTGGTCGATCCAATGCTGAGGAAATTAGATATGATTTTTCAGTGTGTTTTTTGAAAAATGTAACAACTTTAAGTAAAAATTCCGTAAACAAAATTCAAAAAATGTTTTTTGGAAAAATACATACGAAGTAAGAATAACTCTTTGCCTTTCGAATGCGGCTTAAATAGTTTCATTTGGACGTGTAATCACAGAGATATGGACAGAACACTTTTGTATGTTTTTCAGGGGGTGAACCCAAACTTTTGCACGGGAGTGTAAGCCACCTTTTTATCGTTTTCCTATGAGAAAATAATTTAAAGCGCGATAATTGTTTTATGCACTAGATGGCACTGCAGGTTAATTTTTTGCATGAATAGCATTTATACCAGTTTCATAAGCGTGTGCACAATGGGACAATTTAATTTTGCAAAATGTGACCACACATTGGGCCAGAATCGATAAGTGGAAAAAATACTATGGAAAAGATTTTTAGAGCATAAGGGTTTTCGGGAAAATTGTTGACATACGATTAGGACTACATTTCGACATTGCATGACATTAGGGTGGTCCCACACAATATGATTGTTTATTCTCGAGAATTTCAAAATAACGTTGCTGATGCACCCCTGAATACGTCCGAATACGAACGATAGCATGTTATACAATGTAAGGGCCCATCCACAAATTTCATTACGCTGAAGGGGGTGGGTGGGTGTCTTCGTGCTGTTACGGCTCATACAAAATTTGTAAAACGTTCATACAAAAAGCGTTACAAGGGGGTGGGTGGGTGTCGAAAATGGCCATTTTTGGCGTTATGAAATTTGTGAATAAACCCTAATCGTTGGGGAGCATGAGCACTCCGTGATTAACCAGAATAATCATTGTACAATATTATTGTACAAAGAACCAACAGACAGAACTTGGGAGTATTTTATCTTCTTCAGGGTACAATTTTAGGAATTCCAAACATTTAAAGTCAATAACGGCGCCAGCCACGTCCTGATGGTCATCGGGAAAGGGAAGTAATGTTATTGTCGGCGCGGTAAAAAGTTAGAAGTGGTTCCTCGCCGAAGTTGGATTTTTCTCAAAACCTATGGGAGATACCTAACTTCGGAAGTGGTTCATTCGATTCGCATCTGGATGCGCTCGAATGCGCCCTACTTCCGAAGTAGGGTAGGGGGACTGGGGGTAGTTTGCCCATGTTAAGGAAAACAGCAATTTTATATGTAAAAACATTATTTTTTGCTCTTGTTTTAATGATGGTCGGATAAACAAACATTTTTTCTATCAAATAGTAGAAACAGCTATCCATTTTAGCTTTTCTGAGTTTTATAAATGATTTTTTAAAAATTCCGCCAAAATTTCGTGGGGTCTGTTCAAAGAATATATGATTACGATTCTCATGACACTTCGATTTAAAATTTTGGTCGATCCAATGCTGAGGAAATTAGATATGATTTTTCAGTGTGTTTTTTGAAAAATGTAACAACTTTAAGTAAAAATTCCGTAAACAAAATTCAAAAAATGTTTTTTGGAAAAATACATACGAAGTAAGAATAACTCTTTGCCTTTCGAATGCGGCTTAAAGAGTTTCATTTGGACGTGTAATCACAGAGATATGGACAGAACACTTTTGTATGTTTTTCAGGGGGTGAACCCAAACTTTTGCACGGGAGTGTAAGCCACCTTTTTATCGTTTTCCTATGAGAAAATAATTTAAAGCGCGATAATTGTTTTACGCACTAGATGGCACTGCAGGTTAATTTTTTGCATGAATAGCATTTATACCAGTTTCATAAGCGTGTGCACAATGGGACAATTTAATTTTGCAAAATGTGACCACACATTGGGCCAGAATCGATAAGTGGAAAAAATACTATGGAAAAGATTTTTAGAGCATAAGGGTTTTCGGGAAAATTGTTGACATACGATTAGGACTACATTTCGACATTGCATGACATTAGGGTGGTCCCACACAATATGATTGTTTATTCTCGAGAATTTCAAAATAACGTTGCTGATGCACCCCTGAATACGTCCGAATACGAACGATAGCATGTTATACAATGTAAGGGCCCATCCACAAATTTCATTACGCTGAAGGGGGTGGGTGGGTGTCT